>NW_028095976.1:0-799 GCF_014824575.4 Sturnira hondurensis
CAAATCAACAAGGTACGAGGGAGCAGCACAGAGGCGGTGGCGGGGGGGGGGGCCCCCTGCCAGGCCAAGCCAGGGCCCGGGCCGGCTGCCCCGGTCTCTGAGAGCCGAGGGTGGGCAACACCGTCTCTGGGAGAGAACTGGTCACCAGCACTACCCCTGTCTGGCAGGGCACAGATTGGAAAACACCATAAGAGATCGGTCTTCCAGTAGTGGCAGAGAGAGGAGTGAGCATTCGGAAGCAAGCTCCAATAACTTGTGGAGTCAGGTTGCTGGCTTGGGAGAACTGAGAGTTGCCAGAGCACTCCCTGCTTCAAGGGGCCCGTGCCTGCCTGCGAGCAGTCCCGGGGAATCTCGGACTGCTGTCAGGGCCTCCAGAAGTGGGTCAGTTTCGAGCTCCATCCCTACTCAGCCGGCACAGATCAGCTCCATCCCTGTTCGCCGGTGGCGAGGCTGCGCAGACAGTCTACATCCTTGCTCAGCTGGCACAGACTAGGAGACACTGGGAGTCAAGCATTGATCTTCAGCTTGACCAGCTGCAAGTCGCTCACGCCTCCCCGGTTCCCGAGTGGCCCACGCCATCGCAGGCACAGGCTCCTACAGCCGCGCGCGCCCCCCGGGCCCCCGGTTTCCTGGACCTCAGGTAGCGCACACCTCCCCGGCACCCGGGCGACCCGCGCCATCGCTGGCGCCGGCTCCTTCAGCCACGCGCGCCTTCCTGGCCCCCCGCTTCATCGGCCTCGGGTCTCGCGTGCCTTCCCGGTCCCGAGGGGCCCCGAGCAGGCCATCTACTCGGGGAACT
>NW_028095977.1:0-3033 GCF_014824575.4 Sturnira hondurensis
TGAAGCACAGGCATTGCAGCCCCATCATCCAGGCAACCTCGAGGAAGAGAGCATCAGAGCCAGTCTCTTCCCTGTCTGTACTTTAAATCTTCTGGCCCCAGATTCTATTTGTTCCAGTGGCATTCAGCTCTCAGCCAGTCCCATCCTAGAATGTTTATCATTGCCTCGGACAATCCCCTCCCATGACCCTTCCCTACTTCTCCCCAGTGATCTGATCAGGTCTCTCTGTATCAGGATCACTAGGTCCTGAAGGAGAAAAGTCGGAGTCTATATACAGCTGGGCTCCTTCTAGACCGGAAATGTTTTGGTGCTTTTTGTTCTTGAGTTTGCAAGAAGACACAAGAGTCCTAAATAACTCCCAAGAGTCAATAATAAATGGATTAAGAAAATTATTTTATTCTGTGGCATATTTTATGAAGAAATGTTGGACTTTTCTTCAATTGGCAGAAAAAAATATCACAAGTAAAATGACTATTTAAGAAAGTATTTGTCTACTTCTCATTAGTGCTCCAAAGTCAGTCAGTTCAGTTCCCTTACACCCAAGGGCACTGGTGCACCCTACAAAGTGATAGACAGCAGCCCTTTGGCGTTTGAGTGGAACTCAGAGTCCTGGGTCCTTTCACTCTCTCTCATGTATACTCCTTTAATCTCCTGGCCTCTCTCTTGTCTTAAGTGCCAGGTCATTTCCATCCTTTATTTCCTTTCATTGGATCTTATAGACAAGTATGATCTCCACTCTGCCTAGGGGTTTTTGGTCCATCTGCAGTGCAGGCACGCATCAGAGATATTACAGGTTGATTCCACACACCTCAGTAAAGCAGGTATTTCAATAAAGTGAATTGTAATCTTGTCACTGGTGGATGGTCTGCCCTTCATTTTGTAAAATCCTTAATATTTGTATCCACAACTAAATGAGTTATGCTTATAGTAGATCATCCCTCCAAGTTTATAATTTCAGTTTTTTAAATAAGTAGTAACATAAACAGATTTGTCAAGAGGATTCAGTTCTATTGATCTTAAATAGTATCTAGGCCATCGTTGGTATGCAGTAAAGTTTAATATTATTTTTAACATCATGGTTATTACCCAGATTAAGAGCAGAATCTTTGGGGATCATCTGTTTACTTTTTAATTCTCAGTTTCTTAAAGTAATCTTTTCATTGCTTTTAGGGGATTTATCAGCTAGGTAGTATTCAGGCAAAGCTGGTATCCGCCATTCTGCCACAGAGCACTAGCGATTCTGCAACTGGGTTTCTGGTTGCCAGTCTCCTGTGAGCTGATTGGTGTGATTCCTCTCTTTATCTGCAGCACCTATCACATGAGTGTTAAATGAAAGTCGAATCAGGTGGGTGTTCTTGCAAAGCTGAGAACAATCCACTGACCCAGAAGAAGAGCCCAGAAGTTCTCCTTTGAGCATCNAGATTGTGCTGAGTTATATTTTGCCATTTTGTCAGCATAAAATTCACTTCCCTCCTTTCGTTTTCAGGATATTTGGATATACATTTGTTTTCTTTTTGTCGACACATGACTGTTAAGTATTGCTTTCCAGAAATAATAAAATGAGAAAATAGAAATCTCATCTCAAGTCTTAAAAATTATGGAGAAAAATGGTACAGCCTTTGTGGTTATTTTCCCTTTATTTATATTAAACTTACGATGAATCAGAACATCACTTGGGAGCAGCAGGCCAAACCTTGTCTCCTAAACCACCATCTTAAAAAGAAATTACAGAAATTTAAATAAAACAAAAGTCACAAGCAAGTACAGACCAGTAAAGGAGAGAAGGCAACTTCTCTCTGACTTTGCAGCTGAAGCCTCACCACCCTGGCTTCTCAGAATGAGCTAGAAATAGATTCAAAAAAAGGAACACCAGGATAACCTCAAAAGGCACAGTACTGAGTGACTAATTAGAGGACTAATTCTGTATTATAAGCCTCTATTGGGAGAGTCATCATTGAGCATAATATGTCCAACATAATAACAGTTGGACAACAAAAGCTGAACTAGCAAAACAAAAATTATTGGCTTACTAGAAATAAAGTGATTCCAATTGAATAATTAATTTTATCACCTACTCTAATAAAACACACTTTTTCTCTCAGCTTTGATGGCTGCTGACACTTTGGATACCTGGGGACATGGGTCAGGAAATGAGAAGGTTGCCACTCAGAACCAGGGTACTCAAACACTGCAGGGGGAGAGGCAAGGGTCCTGGAAGTAAATTCTTTTGCCAGCAAATACAAGCCCTTCCACAACAGGGGACCTCTGAGGACCTCAGGACGTGGTCAGCCTGCCCTCAGAGAGTGTGGTTCTAGGGGGAGTTCGGGTTGAGGTCACTGTCACTTCTGAGGAAAGGGGTTGCTAGACCTGACATCTCCCCTGTGAATGAGGAGGTCCTGGGAAAATAAAATGATCTTGATATTAGAATCTCCAGACCTCCGTACACCAGAAAAAACAGGATGCCTGCTTGGATATTGACACAGCCTGAGGACCACCAATGACCATTTACAAATGTTGGAAAGAAATGACAGTGTCCGCAGAAGTCCTGACCTAGTGGCCACAGTGAAGAAGCATATCAACATGGCCCCACTTGAATGGGTTCCAGAAGGAAGAGAATCATCCCAGTCACTCATTCACTAAAGTTCATCAGCCTCTGCTGTGAATGAAACGGCCAACAAAATCCAGTCCTTGGTTCCAAAGAGCTTAATTGCCACAGGTATTCTGGTAAATCCCTGGTGGGTGATTGGTAATCATGAGCACAGTACAACTGTCATATGTAATCGGTGAACAATTCAGAATTCCTGTGCCACAGGAAATGAAGGAAGCGTGAGGGAATGGGTCCTTTATTCTCAAATTAATGTGGACAGTGAAAAATAGTCTATGAAACCTTCTAAAAGCTATAATACCTTGGAATCTTTTTATCATGTTGGAATGGACTGACATTTGGTTTGTACCAGATATTAACATGTTGAGACTCTATGCCCCAGTGTGATACCTTAGGAGGTGGAGTCTTTGGGAGGCAACTAGGATTAA
>NW_028095978.1:0-662 GCF_014824575.4 Sturnira hondurensis
GTTCCTAGTCTGTTTGTTCACTTATTATTTTTTTAGAATCTGCACATAATTGAAATCATATGGTATTTTTCTTTCTGTGCCTCATAGATTTTACTCACTACAATACCTCTACATCCATCCATGCTGTTACAAATGGCAATACTTCATTCATTTTTTATGGCTGAGTTATATTTCATTCATATATACACAAATTTTTCTTCATCCATCCATGTATTGAGGGACACTTAGGTTGCTTCCAGATCTTGGCTATTGTAAATAATGCTGCAGTAAACATGGGTGTATATATCTTTTGAATTTAATGTCCTGGTCTCCTTAAAAAGTCCCTAGAAGTACAATTGTTGGGACCTTTCTTGTCTCTTGTTATAGCCTTTGTTTTAAAGTCTATTTTGTCCTGCATGAGTATTGCTGCCCCACTTGTTTGGTTTTCTTTTGTTTCCATTTTCATAAAATACCTTTTTCCTTCCTTTTACTTTCAGTCTGTGTGTGTCTTTCAAACTGAGGTGAGTCTCTGGTAGACAGCACCTGTAAGGGCCTTGTTTTCTTATCCATTCAGTCACTGTGTGTCTTTTGATTAGAGTATTTAGCCCTTTTGCATTCAGTGTAAATTGTTATAGAAATGTATTTGTTATAGAAATTGTTATAGAAATGTATTTGTTAGTGTT
>NW_028095979.1:0-736 GCF_014824575.4 Sturnira hondurensis
TCGGTGCGCAGGGGAGCCTTGATGTGCATCAACATGGAGGTGATGTGTGTGCTTGCACGCTGCAGCATTTGCGTGATGACGTGTCACGTAGAAAACACTGGTGCAAATGCATCCTCGCAAGGAGAGGAAGCCACTGAATGCTCCTGCTCCGTCGGGTACAAATATGTATCAAAGTGGAGCTCAGCAGCTCCGGGGGTTGCTTCCTCTGTTAAATCAGATTCTTTTAGGGGTGTCCAACCTGTGGTCCATGGGCCTCCTGCAGCCCAGGATGGCTGTGAATGTGGCCCGACACAAAACTGTAAATTTACTTAAAATGTTATGAGATTTTTTTGTATGTGATTACATGCTGCAATGTATCTAATGTGTGGCCCAAGACAACTCTTCCTCTTCCAGTGTGACCTGGAAATGCCAAAGTTTGGACGCCCCTGCTGCTTAAAACTTGGACTTGGCACTTCACGGAGGCCCACTGATGTGGGCTGGGAAGGAGGCATCATTCTGCTGTTACAAGTAACTCATAAGCTCTTTTGAAGTTTTTCCTTGATGTGTTCTGATTTTGTTTGCTAGTTGTTTTTAAAGTCACCGAGGTAGAAGAAGTGAGCCGTGGAAGACATGGGCTCAGGACGCAAGTTACAGAGGCAAAATAAGGGCCCTTGGAGCTCAGGGGAGCGAGAGGCAAGGGAAGCGTGCCTGGGGGTGGGGCGCTGGGGGCGGGGGGCACATTGTGCCCCCCAGAGAA
>NW_028095980.1:0-1247 GCF_014824575.4 Sturnira hondurensis
CAGCAGGAGAGTACTTTATGATATTTACAGTCACAGCCAGTAGAGAAGAGATTGAAGATATTTAGGCTCTATATAGTGTTAACTATAATCTTCAACCCACTTTGCCACTTTTAAGAAAGGATAGACCAAAGATAAGTCTCCTGTTGGGGAGGGAAGGCTTGTGAGTTGTATCTAGAAAGCAGCGAGGTTGCGGGTGGTCAGATTTTGAGGTAAGATGAGAGTAAAGAATAGTAAATAGACGTAGTGTGTGAGCAAGTAGAGTTAATCACCACAGTAATAGAATTCAGGAACCTGTAAAGTAGGCTAAGACCCGAGAGATGTGTTCTGAAGTATTTACAGTGGTATAGAAAGCAACAAACAAACAAACCAACACACAAAAAAAGGGCAAGAGAAGTGAGGAAAAAGCAATAAGTTTGGGGTGAAAGGAAGAAGGACTAAAATAGGAAAAAAGAAAGGAGAGGAACAGAGTACTGAAAGATACAGCAACAATAAAATTTAAAAAAAGATACGATTACTGAAAAAAGTTAAAAAAAAATTTAAAAACAAACAAAACCTCCTTCCTTGTTGGTTTCAAACTGTCCAATCTGGTTTTTCTGGTTTCGGCAGGACCCCTCTGTGGGCTGGCTTGTAGGCCCAGGCGAACACCCGCCCGCCAGCCAGGCTACCAGACTGGGGTGCGGGAGTCCGCCCACCTGACAGGCTGCCTGGGTCCCACAGGATCTGGTACTGGTCCTTCCCAGTCCTGTGGCTGGGTGAGAAGCAAGTCAAGCTGCCTTCACAGGAGAACACGTCAGTCCACTCTCCAGTAAAAACTTCTCCAGAAAACATGCCTCTCAGCCCAGCCCAATTCCCAACTTGACCGGTTAGGACAATACTCCTCTCAAATTTCCTGGGCTGGCTGCCATTGGCCGGCGTGTAAAGACCTTGGAGCCGCGGCTGCCGCAGTGGTGCGGGCCCAGAGGCTTCCACCTGTGCCCAGCGACAGGGCCGTCTGCCACAGAGGACTCATCGGGAGCCCAGCACCTGTGAGTAAAGACAAAAGCGGCAGCGACAGCGGCAGCGGCAGGGCCAGCTGCCCTCAGCCAGCCCAAAATGCCTCGGAGCCGCCGCTGCTGCTGTGTTGGGGGTGTAGAGGCTTCCGTCTGCAGCCAGTGCCACGGAGGACTCATAGGGAGCCCAGCACCCAGTGGAGTGCTGGGCCGGCTGCGGGGTCCTTGGAAGAGCTGGCTCCCTCCCTCACCATCCAG
>NW_028095981.1:0-2108 GCF_014824575.4 Sturnira hondurensis
TCCTGATTGGGACCCTCGCTGCTTCCTGAACCTGTGTGGCTTTTTCTCTCATGCAATTAGGTAATTTTGCTCATTATTTTTTATTTTATTTATTTATTAAGATTTTATTTATTTATCTTAGGGGGGGAGGGAAGGGGAGAGGGAGGGAGAGAGAGAGAGAGAGAGAGATCAATGTGTGGTTGCCTCTCGTGCGTCCCCCACTGGGAACCAGGAACTGGCTAGCAACCCAGGCATGTGCCCTGACTGGGAATCGAACCGCAATCGTGTCGTTTGCAGGCCCACGCTCAATCCACTGAGCTACACCAGCCAGGGCTCCTCGTTATTTTTTAAGCAGATTTTCTCTCCCTTGCTTCTCTTCTTCTCCTTATGTTTATCCCTATTTTACAAATATAATTCTGTTTCCCATTTTATTGCATTTCCTTAACTCCTTCTTACTCCTTTTTAATCTTTTTTCCTTTTCTTGCTGTATTGGGGAGTTTTCTTCTACTTTGTCCTCCAGCTCACTGATTCAGCCCTCTGCTTCTTTCAGCCTGCTTTTGATGACTTCTACTGTGTTCTTTAATTCAGAAAGTGTCTTCTTTATTTCTTCTCGGCCCTTGTTGATTGTCTCTGTCTTTGTCTATGCTGATATCATCTTAAAAGAAGTTCCTCCTAATTTCCCTCTGGGTTTTGTCATTCACGCTGAGTTCATTTACCATCCTTATAACTATTATTTTGAAGTCAGTATCTGATAGTTGACTTGCTTCCACTTCATTTAGAATTCTTACTGAGGATTCTTCCTTTCAATTTGATTTGGAGCTGTGTCTTCCTTTCCCATTGATAGTGGGACTCCCATTTTTGGCCTCTGTTTCTTAAATTGATATGCTTTGCCTTTCTGACTTGGTGGTGTAAAGTTCTGTGTTGGGAGGCCTGGGAGATTCAGTGTTGCAGTCTCCTTGATTACCTGAACTTGATGTGGTTGGGATGACTTTTATGCCTTGTATGTTGAATTTCTGCATGCAATTGGATTTTTATGTGAGTGGGTCATTCTTTCATGGGTCCTGCCCTGTCACTGCTTGACTGAGGGCCATTCTGCCAACACATGTTGTGTGCTGTTGTGCAGGTGCTGCCTGAACAAAACCACCGAGTTCAAGAATCAAACCCACACCTGCAAATAGAACTCCCCCCACAATCTCACTATCAATAGCAAATGAAACAGTATTATTTGCTGTTGATAGTCACAATCTCACTATCAATAGCAAATGAAACTGTTTCATTTGCTATTGATAGTGATGACTATAAGAAAAAAAGTGTGGATATGAGATGACCTACTGAAACAGAAATTATTTTGAGAAGGAGGAGGGAGGAGCACTGATGAGAGTTGAGGGCTGGAGCAATGGAAGGAGAGAAGGTAAAGTTTACCTCAGGAATAATAAAGAGAATGAAGAGTGTGAAATGCAGTATGACAAGTGATGTGTATAATATTAGGTTTAAAAACAAATCAAGAAACTATAAAATAAAAAGGTGAAAGAGAAAGGAAGGGGTATATTAAATAATTAATAAAAATATAGTAGCCAAATTGGAGAGAAAGTTCTACTGGAGTACTATCAACAACACACAGACTAACTTAATATAGGTGGTACATGAATAAGAAGAAAAAAGAATCAAAGAAAAGTCTAAGGGATATTTAGAGGACTGGAAATTGATTGTGTAATGATAGAGAGAGAGGGGATTCTGAGAGTGAGGAAGGAAAACCGGACTAAATGAAAGTGAAATTGAAGTCAGGGATGTAAAAGAAAAGAAAAAAGAGGAGAAATGGGAAAAAATAAGGGCAGAATGAAAGAGAAAGAGAAGAAAGACAAAAAAAGGAAAAAAAGCAGAATTACAATTTGAGTCAAAAATAAATAAAAGTAGGGAAGGGAAGGGAGTAATAGACAGAAAACTGTACTTGAAAAATAATTCAATAAATTTAAAAAATGAGTAGAAGAGGGGCCCAGTAAAATGTGTTATTTGAAATACAGAATGAGTGAAGCTCCAAAGAGTACCTTACAAAACTAATGGAACAACATCTACCCTCCCCACAACCAAGGAGAAAATGTGTTAACCGTGTAGAGAGAATGCTGATATTT
>NW_028095982.1:0-1627 GCF_014824575.4 Sturnira hondurensis
ATCATTGAACGTACTCATCTTTCCCTCAAATATCAGTTCTCTAAATTAAAAGAGGGGAGATGGTATGATCCTCATTCTCCTAAACTGTTAGTGTCACATTCCTAATTTGTTCTTAACTTTTTAACTTTGGATGCAGAAGGATGCTCCGCGGCTGATCGGCATTGGGGGCCGCGTATGCGGCATTACTCGTTGGTTTATTAGAGAGACCCCATAGATGGGTCTCGTCATGGACCTGACCCAGTTTTAGTATGGGGCAGAGGGCATGTTTGTGTTTTTCCAATAGACGCAGAAGCCCCTCGTTGGCTTCCTGAACGTTGTGTCCAACATGCCCAGAAGCAAAACGAACTGGCTGCGGGGACGGCTAGCACGCTTGACGATGCAGCCTCGCCTCAGCCACCCGGAGCGAGCTCGGAGAAGATGCCAACGTCTGGCGATTTTGCTGAACCTTTTGTAAATGCTGAGGATTCAAGTGAAGACTGAGGAATATTGGGCTTTTGTCCCTAATCCTCCAATGATGCATCCTGTGACCTGGAACAATAATGACCTTGTTCCTGTTTATGTTAACAATTCTAAAGTTTTAGGACCTCCTTCTATAGGACATGTTGTCCCAATATCTACACTTTATAACTACACAGAATTATCTACTACTTTACCCATCTGTTTTTCATTAGACAATAATAACTGCACTCTTATCTCTAGATATGCTGATTGGGATGGGAATTTCACTAACGGGACTCACTGGGGAGTGGACTTACTGTACCTATGACGAAATGTCTCAACTACCATTGTAGGACCAGGAGATCCCCCACCTGATATCCCATTGTGCAAGCAGAAAACACCATCCCCAAGTCAATTGGGACCTGCTTGGAGAATGTGCCATCTCAACTATACCATCTGTGATCAAGGGCTTTGTGACTGGAGTGATTACCGCCCCACAACATTCAGACCAATGAACTTGCTGTATGGTATATGGACTAGAAATAACCGTACATTTCAAAATATGTTATGGAAAGCGGTTGCTGCCCTTCAATATGTCACTGTAGCTAAAAGAGATGTTCAATGGGTTCACCTTGGAGACCAGGACGCTATGAATGTTTCGGGGACTCAGAAAAATGTTTCAATTATTGCTTGCGTTCCAGATCCATATGCTTTTGTAGCCGGAAATGTTCAACTTATATATGATCAAAAGTATAACTTAAGCTGTCATAACTGCTTCCTAACCAATTGTTTAAACGCATCAATGAATGTTACATCATTTGCTGTTATTAGGCCTTATTTGTTTTTTTATCAAACAAATCAGTGGCTTGTACGTAGACCTCAAAAAACATAAGCTGGACATGATGAGGAATGTGGAGCCAGTGCGATATATAAAATAAAAAAGGTGGAGATGTGGGAGCCCGCCAGGCCGCAGAGGACCAAGGACAGAGCCCCCACTGTGAAAACGGTGGCGGGACTTGGTTTCTGGTCCCTGGAGCCGGCGGGTATCTTGACATATTCCGGACCTTCTCCTTCTCAGCCTTGAAGGAAAGAACAAAGTCTTGGCATGTGCGTCATGTTCCAAGGAAGTGATAGTAATGAGGACACTGTTATCTGTGGGCTCATGTTCTCAGGATATGAGAACATCTTG
>NW_028095983.1:0-818 GCF_014824575.4 Sturnira hondurensis
GGTCCGAGTGGCGTTTCGTGAACTGCGCTTTGAACGGAGCCACCGGTATAACCTTTGGTGACCGCTGCTTTTCACAGCGCCCTCCGAGTGTCCTTAGGTGACCGGGGATTTTTACACCGCCATTGGCGTTTCCTTCCGTGACCGTTGCTTTTCATAACGCGGTCTCAGTCGGGTTTCGTGAACTGCGCTTCGAACGGAGCCACCGGTATTACATTTGGTGACCATTGCTTTTCATAACGCGGTCCGATTCGCGTCCTGAACAGCGCTTTGAACGGAGCCACCGGTATTACATTTGGTGACTGCTGCTTTTCACAGGGCCATCCATATGGCCTCTTGTGAGTTGGGATTTTTGCTGCGCTGTCCGAATGTCCTTAGGTGACCGGGGATTTTTACCGCACCGTCTGTATGTCCTTTGATGACCAGTGGTATTTTCTTTGGCGACTGGTGTTTTTTGTAGTGCAGTGCCTATTGTATTTGGTGATCGGTGTTTTTTAGAGCGCCTAGCATTGTTTCTCTCCGGCAGTGTCTCTCTGGGTGGGCAACCCTAGAGTCTGTGGCGGTGCGCTTATCTCAGGGAGACACGTGGGTCCGTCCTCTCCCTGCAGCCTAAGTGGTGGTCTCTCTCCATGCGCGGGGCTACTTCTTTCGGTGCTTTGCTACTGGATCTCGCTGCCTGCCCCGTCCTAATGATTGCTGCTGGTTGTGTTCCCATCGTTCCGGACTCCTGTTCGCTCTACACGTCAACTTGAGTTCGTTAGCTGTGGGTAATTTCGTTTTAGAAAACGCGGGTTCCTTTTTTTTTTTTTTTTTTTTTTTTT
>NW_028095984.1:0-864 GCF_014824575.4 Sturnira hondurensis
AGTTCTTTGTATATTTTTGAGATTAAACCTTTGTCTGAGGTATCATTGGCAAATATATTTTCCCAAACAGTTGCTTCTCTTTTTATCTTGATACTGTTTTCAGGTATTGTGATCCCTCCTACTTTGTTCTTCTTTCCCAACATTGCAGCTGCTATTCAGGGTCATTTATAGTTCCATATAAATTTTTGAAGTGTTTGATCTATGTCTGTGAAATATGTCATTGGTACTTTAATAGGTATTGCATTGAATCTGTAAATTGCTTTGGGTAGTATGGACATTTTGATGATGTTAATTCTTCCAATCCATGAACATGGTATATGTTTCTGTTTTGTTTGTGTCTTCCTTGATTTCTTTCTTCAGTGTTGTGTTGTTTTCTGCATATAGGTCTTTTACCTCCTTGGTTAGGTTTATTCCTAGGTGTTTTATTTTTCTTTTTGCTATATTGAATAGAATTTTTTTCTTGATGTCTGCTTCTGCTGTTTCATTGTTGGTAACAAAAATGCCTTTGATTTCTGGATATTGACTTTGTATCCTGCTGTTTTGCCAAATTCATTTATTAGGTTGAGTGGTTTGGGGGTAGGCTTTATAGAATTTTCCATGTACACTATCATGTCATCTGCAAACAATGACAGTTTTTTTTTTCATCCTTTCCAACTTGAATGCCTTTTATTTCCTTTTCTAGTCTAATCACTGTCGCTAAAACTTCCAATACTATATTGAATAGAAGTGGTGAAAGTGGACAACCTTGTCTTATTTCTGATCTCAGTGGAAAAGATTTTAGTTTTTGCCTGTTGAGTATGATGTTGGCTGTAAGTCTCTCATATATGGCCTTTATTATATTGAGGAATGCTCCCTCTATTCCCA
>NW_028095985.1:0-824 GCF_014824575.4 Sturnira hondurensis
AGAGATGCTATGACTCCCTGTCTTGATGGTGTGGCCTCATGTAGTAGGTGTCCTGTAGGGTCCAAGGGTATAGCCTCCTCTATCACTGAAGCTGGGTACTTGATGCGTTCCCTTTGTGTGGGCTGAATACATTCTCCTTTTGAAGTTGATTTTGGTTGCTGTTGGCAGATCAATGGGAGGGATTTACCCAGGCCAGTCAGCTGCAAGGAATGTCTGTTACCACTGACCACCAACCTCCACCCTCTGTGGAGGATCAGCTGTGCAGGTGCAGGGTGGTGGTGCTCCAGTGTGGTCTGTAGCTGTCCACTGGGTGCTCTGGCCCTGGGGTTTCCTGAGTGTTGCAGGCCAAGAGCAGTCCCCACCTATGTTTTGCCTGGGGACACCCTTCCTGAGTTATAAAGCAATGTGAATTGGTTGCTACTTGTGCAGGGCTTGGAGATTCCCAGGTGAGGCCGTGATGTGAATCTATGTTGGCTGCTGCTAATGCCAGTCCTGGGGCTTACTGAGGCCAGCTGCTACTTTGAGGGGATTGTTTGAGAGGATTTAGGAAGTTGTGCAGCCTGAATCAAGACCAGCTATTTATATGGAAAAGCAGCTTGGGTGTTCCCATAAGTTGGGTGAGGCAGAGTCTCTGGGGGTCTCCAAGGTGGGTCAGGCAGTGTTAACCAGGTTGATGGAGTCTTAGATATGGAACCAGTCTTCTGGCTCTGTGGGAGGAGACTTTAGAAAAGGGATGATGGCCTATGCTCACCTTGATGTCAGATACTTCAGTTCCTCACTGGATGCCATTGGTGCCTTTCAAGCTTCTACCCCCGTGCTGGAGG
>NW_028095986.1:0-2012 GCF_014824575.4 Sturnira hondurensis
TTACTGTAGAAATAGATTGGACTGTCTGTTATACTGATATATACACAATCCCAGAAATTTGTCTCTGGTGCCCGGTTTACTCTGCACCGGCAGGATTGAGAGGGCCATAAAGATGCTTTATGGCAGCCAGGCGCCCGCGCCCCCACTTCCGGTGCGGAGGCCACGGAACTGTGGTCAGGGCTGTCATTCATCCCCGGCACTTAAATGCTTCTCACAAACAGTGGCTGCCTGCAGAAAGCATCTCGGAGTGAAATGCGTTTATTTGGTTCTTCGGGGCTCTGTCAACAGACATTAAAGTGACCACTTCCTTGTGCTGACAGGGGCGCCAGCCCCCCCTTCAGAATGTTCTCCAGGGGGGTGGGCGGGTCCCTAGGGACCCATCGGGGGCCTAAGGAAGCAGAGCTGGGGGTTATTACCTCTCAAAAGGACGGCATTTCACCTCTACAGGGAGGGAGGAGACATAGTGGAAATGTATTAAGACCCACCCTCACCTGCCCAGGGAGACTGTTGCATCCTTGTGCCTTGCATCCCCCACCCGCCGGGGGCAGCCAGCCTGTGGAGCGCACACGTCCCACCCCTCGGGCACGGGCAGCGTGCAGGTGCCCTTGCTTCACACAAACCCAGGCCCTGTCTTTACCCCGGGTGTGGCCGGGGAGGAGGGAGAGGATAGGCCCAGGTGACACACTGATTCATCTGTAACTGTTAGGTACGGAGGCTGACAGGACACTGCCGGTAGATTTTGCATCCAGGCGTTAGCTCTGCCCGCCCAGTGTGTTGCTCTGAGTGGGCCCCACGCGTACAATAACAAGAGCACTTCCCAGGCACCTCCTGAAGCCCCTTGCTTGCTTTAGTTTTCCCCACAGCACTTCTCATTCACGGTTTATTTTATTATCTGCTTGCTTGCCTTTCTCCGCCAGAATGCAAACCCTGACCCGGCCAAGGAGTGTGTCGTTTTCTGCAACACCTCCGTCCTCAACACCCACCACACGTCTACCTCAAAGGGTGTGCTCCTTAAATATGTTTTGAATAAGTGAGAAAGCTAACCTTTGTTAAGTCTTGATGATATCCTTTATCTCATTTAATTAGTACAATAATATGACTGACAGTATTTAGCATTCCCTCATTTTTGACCTAATAAAATAATAGATGAATGTACTTTTTTATGTAAAGACTTGAAACGCTACCGGAACCCAGAATGTGGTCTTAAAATGCTGTTTTCCAGTAAAATGCGCAAGGGCAGCCTGAAGATGTGGCTGAGCCCAGATCTGGGCTAGGACGGGGGCCCGGGAGACAGGGAGACTGGACAGACAGCAGAGGTTTCCGAGACAACCTGAGCTGCATCACAGGGTTGCACAGTGGCCAACTTGAAGGGGCTCCCGCTGGCCAGAGACGGGCTTTCTTTGAGTGTAAAAAGAGTAACTGCGATAGATTCAAACCTTAGCATGTTAAAATCCATTGGTTCGCAGCCGTAGTTATGTAAAAGCCTGGTGTAAAAGCACCTCGGAAGGTGCTAGGGAACAAACTCTTTATTCTGGAAGTGGTATACACTTTTCCTACACAGTGGGAAAAGCTGTCAATGACTTTCCTTTCGTTTTCCAGTAACTGAAATCACAGGGCAACTAACTTGAAACCTAGCATCAAAGAAACACTGCTCTGGACAGTTACGGCGGCGGGGNGGGGGGGAGGGTGATTGATTAAAGGCGGCTGTAGGAGCGAGAGTGCCAGGGTTCCAAGGTCGGAGTCTCGGCAAAGCGGCTTTGCCTGGGCCTTCGGAGAGGAGGGGTGAGCCGGTAGGGGGCACAGGCGGAATTGCTTTGCAATCAAGTCTTGGCTGAACTGGAAAGGGCTCTGTGTCTGGCGGCCTTTGGAGGAGGAGCAGTTCTGACTTTAGCTTCTCCCAGGGAGACGAAGGGCAGGATGTTGGCAGGGGTGCAGGGCACGGGTCTGTGTCTGGCCTTGCGCCAGGCAGACACAGGTGTCTTCGTGAGTCAGGTGCCAGTCGAGACAGCGTG
>NW_028095987.1:0-564 GCF_014824575.4 Sturnira hondurensis
GATTGCACCAGATCATCTCTGAGTTCCTTCCAAACGAAGAGCCAGATCATGGGTTTTGGGTACCACCTCTGTCCCTAACTGGTCGTGTGACCTCAGCAAGTGCCTCTCTTCTCTGTGTCTCAACTTTCTGTAAAACGAGGACAATAATGGGCCTCGTTCACTGGGTGGTTGTAATGAATAGAGCAGTTAACATTCATAAGGGCCCTTAGAAAAGTGCCTGGCATAGAGTAAAGGTTAAACAATTGCTATTATTATTACTACTATTATCAATCACAGTGGAAGACAAAGAAACAATACTTAGAACTCCCAGTTCTGTGTCCTGGACCAGTTCAGAAAAAAACACAGAATATTTAAATCAGTTTCCCAGTAAGTATGGGTTTAAAGACAAAAGTTAAAGGTATTAGCTATAATCAAAAGAAACAATGGTAACGTATTACTCTGCTAGCTTCTCTTCCCCTACAGGTGGGGAAGGCCAAGCCGCCTTAACCCGGCCAACACCTGCTCAGCCCCCGGGGGCGGGGCGTCTGGAGGCAGCACTGCCTGGCCTCACACTGACAGTCTCTG
>NW_028095988.1:0-146330 GCF_014824575.4 Sturnira hondurensis
ATTGAATTCTACCCCTTGATGTTAAAGTTGAGAGTTCCATTTTTTTCTCTCAAAATTTTGAGTTCCATCCGATTTTCTTGTTTGTCCCTATTTCACAACCCTATTCTCAGTGTTCTGAATTCAATTGCGTTGTTCTCAGCAATTTGAGTTTCATCCACTTTTTCTTGGGGTCCTTTGTTCTTTTCATTTGTTCCTGGGGTTTTCAGTTCTATCCCTTTCTCCTCAGGGTTCCTTATTCCATCACACTGTTTCCAGATAACAAATAACAACCTCAGGTTCTTATGATTCCAGGTTTCATACCCTTCTTCCCCGGATTCTGAGTTCCATCCCCTTCTTCTCAGGGTTACACATTCCATCCCCTGTTATCTGGATTGTGATTTCCTTCACCTTGTTCTCCAGATTCCAAGATGCTTCCTCTTGTTTCTGAAATTCCAAGTTGCTTCTCCTTGTGCTTGAGGTTTCGTGTCCCATAACATTGCTCTTGGCTTTCTGAGTTCTATGTTCTGTTATAGGACTTCCAAATCGTTCCCTTCATTCTTGATGTTTTGAATTCCATCCTGTTATTCCCATGGTTATGAGTTCCATTCCCTTATTCTTGATATTCCAATTTCCATCCCCTTGTTCTCAGAGTTTTGAATTCTACTCTTTGTTGTTGGAGTTGAGCGTTCCATCCCCTTTATCTCAAGATTTCGAGGTTCATCCCCTTGCTCTAGTTGTTCTGTATTCCATAACAATGTTCTTAAGGTTCTGAATTCCATGTTTGTTTTACACATTTGTCTCCCAGCCACTTTTTCTCGGGGTTCTGAGTTCAATCCTGTTATTTTGGGTTTTTCAGTTCTATCCTCTGGATCTCAGGGTCGATATTCCATCACCTTGTTCTCCAGATACCAAATGCCACCACCTCATTCATAGAATTCCAGGTTGTGTACCCTCCTCATGATTTCAAATTCCATCCTCCAGTTCTTGGAATTTCAAGTTCTATCTCTTTGTTCTTGGGATTATGAGTTTCTTTTCCTTGTTCTAGGGTGTTGAGTTCCATCCCTTTCTCTAGGCATTCTGATTTCCTTCCCCCTGTACTTTGAATTCCAAGTTGCTTCCCCATATAATGGGGATTCTGAGTTGCTTTCCCTTGTTCTCAGGCTTCTGAGTTTTATGCCCTTGTTTTAGGGCTCCAGAGTTCTTCCCTTCATCCTTTTTGTTTTGAATTCCATCCTCTTATTCTCGTGGTTCCAAGTTTCATTCTTTTTTTTCTCAAGATTCCAAGTTCCTTCTTCTTCTTCAGATTCTGAGTTCCATCTTCTTCCTCCGGGTTTTGAATTCTGCCCCCTTGTTATTGGAGTTGAGAGTTTCATCACCTGATTCTCTAGTTTCTTTTATCCATCCCCTTCGTTTTGGGGTTTTCATTTCTATCACCTTTTTACAAGGTTCCATATTCAATCACCCTATTCTCTAGATACCAAATACCAACCCCTGGTTTTTCCATTTATAGGTTCCATTCATTGTTTTCAGGACTTAGGGTTTCATCCCCTTCTTCTCAGGGTTTCAAGTTCCACCCTCTTTCCCTCGGCATTTCAATTTTCTTCTCCCTGTTCTTTGGATTCCAAGGTACTTCCCCATTTTCCTGGAATTCCAAGTTGCTTCCACTTGTGCTTGGGGTTTCCTGTTCTATGACATTGTTCTTGGCTTATTGAGTTCCATACCCTTGTTGTAGGGGTTCCGTTGCCTTCCCTTTGTTCTTGGTGTTTTGAATTTGATTTTCTTTTTCCTGTGGTTCCAAGTTCTCTTCCATTTTACTTGAGATTCCAAATTCCTTCCTCCTTTTCTTGGAGTTGTGAGTTCTATCCCCTTGTTGTACTGGTTCCATGTTTCACAACCCTGTTCTCAAGGTTCCTAATTCCACCCTGGCTGCTGTAGCTCAGTGGATTGAGCTCCGGCCTGCGAACCACACGATCGAGATTTGATTCCCAGTCAGGGCACATGCCTGGGTTGCGAGCCAGTTCCCAGCAGGGGACTCATGAGAGGCAACCGTACATTGATATTTCTCTCCTTCCCTTCCTCTCTAAAGATAAATAAATAAAATCTTTAAACAAATACTAAAGCTCTTAGACATAAGCAATGAAGTTAAAACTTAAAAAAAAAAAGGCTCCTAATTCCATTGTGTTGTCCTCAGCATTCTGAGTTCCGTCCCCTTTTTCTTGGGGTTTTCAGTTCTATCCCCTTGTTCTCATGGTCGATATTCCATCACCCTGTTGTCCAGATCCCAAATGCCATCCTCTTTTTCTAAGGATTCCATGTTCCATACCATTCTTCTCAGGATTATGAGTTTCATTCCATTGTTCTCAGGATTTAAGTATCATTTTCTTGGTCTTAAGATTACGAGTTCCTTCCACTTGTTCTAGGGTGTCGAGCTTCATCCTTTTTCTCTTAGCATTCTGATTTCCTTCCCTTGTTCTTTGGATTCCAAGACTCTTCCCCATATACTTGGGATTTGGAAATCCTACCTATCTTTTGTTGTTTGTGTTTTGTGTTCCATTACCTTGTTCTTTGCTTTCTGAGTTCCTTGCCCATGTTGTCGGGGTTCCAAGTTCCTTCCCATAATTCTTTGTGTTTTGAATTTTATCTTCTTATTCTCATTGCTTTGAGTTCCATTCCATTTTCCCCAAATTTCTCAGTTCCTTCCTCTTTTTCCTGTGATTCTCAGCACCAATTCCTTTCTCAGTTTTAAAGTCTATCCCCTTGTTTTTGGAGTTAGAGTTCCATTCCCTTATTCTCAGAGTTCTTTCTTCAATGCCCGTGTTTTTCAGGTTTTCAGTTCCATCCACTTTTTCTTGGGGTTACATATTCCATCACTCTTTTCTCCAGATACAAAATACCATCCCCTAGTTCTTTCAATTACAGGTTCCACACCTTTATTCTAAGGATTCCGAGTTTCATCCCCTTGTTCTTGGGTGTCCAGTACCATCTGCTTCTTCTCTGAGTGTGAATTCTAACTCTTGCTGTTGGAGTTGAGGGTTCCATCCCTTCCCTCTCGAGATTTCCAGTTCCATCCCCTTGTTCTAGTGGTTCCATGTACCATAACCCTGTTCTGAAGGTTCCAAATTCAATGCCATTGTTCTCAACATTTGTGTTTCATTTCCTTGTTCTTCAGGTTTTCACTTCTATTCCTTTGTTCCCAGGATTGATATTCCATCACCCTGCTCTCCAGATACCAAATGCCATCCCCTTGTTTTTAGGATTCCAGGTTCCATACCCTTCTTCTCAAGATTCTGAATTCCATTTCTTTGTTTCCAGGGTTTCAAGTTCCATCCCCTTTCTCTTGGCATTCCAATTTTCTTCCCCTTGTTCTCTGGATTCCAAGGTTTTTCCACTTGTTCTTGAAATTCTGAGTTCCTTCCCTTTGTGCTTGGGGTTTAGTGTTCCATTACCTTGTTCTCGGCTTTCTGAGTTCCATGCATTGTTGTAGGGGTTATGTGTTCTTTCCCTACATTCTTGGTGTTTTGAATACCATATCCTTGTTCTCAGGATTTAAAGTTCAATCTTCTTATTCTTGGGATTCCGAGTTCCTTCCCCTTTTTCTAGGGTGCCATGTTCTATCTCCATTCACATGGCATTCTGATTTTCTCCCCCTTGTTCTTCAAATTTCAAGGTGCTTCCCCATGTACTTGAGTTGGTTTCCCATGTGCTTGGGGTTTTGTTTTCTATTACCTTGTTCTCGGCCTTTTGAGTTCCATTTTCTTGTTGTACCTGTGCCAAGATCTTTTCCTTCATTCTTGTTGTTTCAAATTCCATTTACTTAGTCTCTTAGTTCTGAGTTCCATTCCCTTTCTTTCTAGATTTCGAGTTCCTTCTTATTCTTGGAATTCTGAGTTCTATCTTCTTTCCCAGGGATTTCAATTCTATCCCCTTGTTATTGGAGTTCAGAGTTCCATCCCCTTGTCTCGAAGTTCTTCATTTCATCCCCTTGTCCTTGATGTTTTCATTTTCATCCCCTTGTTACAGAGTTCATATTCCACAACGCTGTTTTGCAGACACCAAACACCATCCTCTGACTCTTAGAAGTACAGGTTCCATCCACTTGTTCTTGGGATTATGAGTTCCTTCCTTTTGTTCTAGGGTGTCAGGTTCCATCCTTTTCTCTTGGCATTTGAATTTCCTTCCTTTTGTTCTTTTGATTTCAAGGTGCTTCCCCATGAACTTGGGATTTCATGTTGCTTCTCCTTGTGGTTGGGGCTTTGTGTTCCTTTACCTTTTTCTCCACTTTCTGAGTTCATTGCCCTTGTTATAGGGGTCCCAAGTTCCTTCCAGTCATTCTTTGTGTTTCAAATTCCATCCCCTTATTCTGTTCCATTCTGTTTTTCATTTCCAGTTCCATGGAATTGGTTCTCAGTTCCATTCTGTTTTTCCCAAAATTTTGAGTTTCTTTGTGTGTTTGGGGGTGGGGCTCCACCTGCAAGGCTCCCCGGACACCATAGATGACAATAAGTCTACTAAGACATGATCTGCCTGGGGAGAAAAGGTGGCCAATCTCTCAAAGGAGAAAGGTCAAGAGCCCTTTCCTCAATAGGCTTTTATTGGGTTCATTTTGCACAGGAATAAAAGTAAAGTTTATTAATCATTGTCAGGCAGTAAGGATCTAACAATAGATAGCATACAAAGAACTATGAGGAGTTATTCTGAGTCAGGGTCTGTTAGCTAAAGGGCTATAAAACTTTGGGAAACAAACTCATTTCCTGCTTGGACCCTTATTGTTTAATTGAGCACATTCTTAGCAAGGCAGGTTTCACAGGATTTTACATATTTTTTTTTCTCAGGCCTGATCACCCAGGGAACTCGCCCTTTCCAGCACAGGGCTGTACCACCCTCTGTCATTGTTTCAGGCTTAAGTCAGGCAGGGGAAGTAAGGCAGCTAAGAGATTAGGAGACTTCTTGCAGACAGAATTAGGACTCAGGCTATGTCAAAGTTGAGGGGCGAGGGTCCATCATCCCCTTTTACTATAGTGCCCCAAGTCCTTCCCTGGGGGCCGCTTCATGGTCATGCATGTCTTAGGTCATCCCTCTCTTGAGAAATCTTACCCATCATTGGCTAACGGATCATGCACTGGGGACCAGGCAGGGTGAAGTAAAAGGGGCAGAGGCGGTGCCCTTGCCAGGGAGATAAGCTTTGTCTCCTTAGTGGCTTATGGTCTGAAGGCAGCTCACTCAGCCTTAGCCATGAGGAGGTTACAGCTCCAGAAACAAGGCAGGGCAGTTCCCAACATTCCTCCTCCTCCTCCTCCTTCTTCTTGTTCTTCTTCCTCTTAGGATTCTGGGTTCCATCCCCTTTCTCAGGGTTTACAATTATATCCCCTTGTTGTTGGAGCTGAGACTTCCATCCCCTTCTTTTGGGGGTCCTTTGTTCAATCCACATATTCTTGGGGTTTTCGGTTCCATCTCCTTGTTCTCAAGATTACATATTCCATCACTGTGATCTACAGATACCAAATACCATCCCCTGGCTGTAAGGATAACAGGTTCCATCCCTTTCTTCTAAGAATTTCAAGTTCCATCCCCTTGTTCTTCAGAATGTGAGTTCCTTCCCCTTGTTCTAGTCTCTGGAGTACAACCCCCTCCTTCTCTGGGTTTTGAATTCTAACCCTTGTTGGAGTTCAGAGTCCCATTTTTTTCTCTCAAGATTTTGAGTTCAATTCCCTTGTTCTAGTGGTTCCATGTTCCATATCTCTGTTCTCAGCTTTTCGAATTTCATCGTGTTGTCCCATCATTCTGACTTCCATTTCCTTGTTCTCAGGGTTCTGAGTTCTATCCCCTTGTTCTTGGGGTTTTCAGTTCTATCCCTTTGTTCTCGGGGTTGATATTACATCACCCTGTTCTCCAGATACCAAAGTCATTCCCTTGTTCTTAGGGTTTCAGGTCCCATATCCTTGTTCTCAAAATTCTGCATTCCGTCCCCTTGTTCTCCGGTTTTCAGTTTCCATCACCTTCTTCTTGAGATTCTAAGTTCCTTCTTCTTCTCATAGTGTGTAGAGTTCTATCCTTTTTATCTCAGTATTCTGATTTCCTTCTCCTTGCTCTTTGGATACCAAGGTGCTTCTCCATGCACTCAGGATTTTGAGTTGCTTTCCCTTGTGCTTGGGATTTTGTATTCCATTACCTTGTTACCCACTTTCTGAGTTCCTTGCCCTTGCTGTGGGGTTCCAATGTCCTTCCCTTCATTCCTTGTTTAAAATTCCATCCCCTTATTCTCGCGGTACCAATTTGATTCCCTCATTACCGGGATTCCAAGTTTCTTCATATCTTACTTGAGATTCTGAGTTCTATCCCCTTTCTCAGGGTTTTAAATTCAATCCCCGTGTTATTGGAGTTGAAAGTTTCATCCCCTTGTCCTTGGGGTTCATAGTTTCATCCCATTGTTTTGGGGGTTTCCATTCTATCAGCTTTCTTTCATGATCTTATACCTCATCACCATGTTCTTCAGATACCAAATACCATCCCATGGTTCTTAGAATTTCAGTTTCCATACCCTTCTCAAGATTCCAAATTTCATCCCCTTATTGTCAGGGTTTCAAGTTCCATCCCCTTCTTTTGATGAACCCCTCCAGGTTCCTTCCTTTACTTCTAGGGTGTCAAGTTCCATTTCCTTGTTTTCAGGGTTTTGTATTCTACACCTTATTGGTGGAGTTGAGAGTTCCACCCCCTTTCTCTCAGGATTTCGAGGTCCATCCCCATATTCGTGTGGTTCCATGTTTCATAACCCTGTTCTCAAGGTTCCAAATTCAGATCATAAGAACATTTGTTCTTACATTCTGAGTTCCATACTCTCATTGTGGGTTTTCAGTTCTATTTCCTAGTTCTCAGTGTCAATATTCTATCAACCTGTTTTCCAGATACCAAATGACATCCCCCTGTTCTCAGGATTCCAGTTTCCATATCCCATTCTCAAGATTCTGAATTCCATCCACTTCTTCTCAGGGTTTCATGTTGCATTTCATTGTTCTTGGGATTTCCAGTTCCTTCCTCTTTTTCTAGGGTGTTGACTTCCATTTCAATTCTCTTTTCATTGTGATTTTCTTCTCCCTGTTCTTTGGATTCTGAGATGCTTCCTATGTTAATGGGATTCGGACCTGTTTTGTTTGTGCTTGGTGTTCATGTTCCATTACCTTATTCTCCACTTTCTGAGTTCCTTGCCCTTGTTGTGGAGATTCCAAGTTCCTTCTCATCATTCTTTGTGTTTCAAATTCCATCCCCTCATTCTCATGGTTCTGAGTTCCATTTTGTTTTTCCCTGGATATCAAGTTCCTCATTTTCTAGTTTTGATTCTGAGTTTCATCCCTTTTCTCAGGGTTTTAAATTCTATCTCCTTGTTGACCAGCTGCCTCTGTGCTGAGGCCTGGAAGGACACCTGTGGAAGGTTTTTGGTGCACCCTAAGGAAAGCCCATAAGACTGAAGATGACGGCAAGGTAGGGGGGAGTGGGTTCCACTTTCCCCCTACACATGAGAGAAAAACCTAGCCAATCTACAGAGGAACAGAGCAAACAGTCAATGGTACCCCAGCATATATGAAATAATACCACAAATTGTAGAGAGCATTGAAAAACCAGATGGTAAGGAGAGTCGTCAAGACAATAAGGTCCCTGGGACCACTGCAGGGACCAGGGTGGCTACAACTTTAGGCCTGGCATCCACAGGGTCTGCCACAGGGTACTTGGGAGAGAGATGGGTCAACAGCTCCCTCCCTTGTCAAACAAGGTTTGAGCAGCATTGGTAGAGACCTGGTTGCATGAAGTAACAGAGAGGAGAATGATGACTAAGTGGCAAACACACGGGGGCTGCGAGCATCCACAGAGTCTGTGGACACCAACAGGAGAGAGTTGAGAGTCAGGCCATGAAAGGCCCTGACCCAAATAGTCCCTGGTCTGGTTGGACAATTGGGCAGTGTGAGAGGCCAGGGCTCTGTATGGAGTGGAAGGATTGAGTAGGAGGAATTTCTCAAAGAGAAAAAAGGAAAAAAGAGACACCATTTGCGGAATTCTCCTGCAGCAGCCACTCTAGCCTCCTCCCCACCCAGCCAGGCAGTGCTCCTGAGGTGGCATGGAAGGCCCTGCACATCCTCATAGCCCTGGGAAGCATGTGCACCCAAACCTGAGGGACCAGAGGCAACCTGGCCGAGTGTGCACACCTGCACCTGGGGAGAGTGTCCTCTGAGGAAGGCCTGGATTCCACACCCAAAGCCCCAGGAAGAGGCACCCAGCTAGCCCTGGGGAGAGTGAGCATCCAAACCTGTGGAACTGGAGGGAACAGATGCTGCTGGGGTATTGGGCTGGAGGCTGACTGAATGTGGATCAGGAAGGGAGAAAAGCAAAATCAATCACCCCTCAGGCTGCTACAGCCAGGAAGACCAGCAAAACCAGTTTGGTAACTTTGAAGCCAGCAGAATGCTTTTTTTTTCTTTTCTTTTTTTTTTTAGTAATTATTTATTTTTATTTTTTTATCTTGCAACTCCTTTTTCTCTTTCCTTCTTTCTTGTCTTATTCATTCTTTTGTCTTTCCCATTTTATCTCTTCTTCTTCTTCTTCTTCTTCTTCTTCTTCTTCTTCTTCTTCTTCTTCCTTCTTCTTCTTCTTCTTCTTCTTCTTCTTCTTCTTCTTCTTCTTCTTCTTCTTCTTCTTCTCCTTCTCCTTCTTCTTCTTCTTTTAAATTCCCACAAATGAGACAAAAAAACCTGGAATGGTGAAAAGACCAGAGCTGAAATCAAAGAGTGGTCATCCCAACAGCTGAGGTACTGAGAGAAATTTCACTTTCCTACAACAGAGAACCTGCAAGTTATTGCATATTTGTATTATCATATTTTCATTATTCTTATACCTTTTATTTACAGTATTTTTCTTTTATTTTTTTTCTTATTTTTAAATTGTTGTCCAAGTATACTTTTTGGTCTTTTATTCCCATCCCAGACCACCGACCCAA
The DNA here is from genome assembly GCF_014824575.4 of Sturnira hondurensis. NCBI lineage: Eukaryota > Metazoa > Chordata > Mammalia > Chiroptera > Phyllostomidae > Sturnira > Sturnira hondurensis. The sequence goes on from NW_028095988.1 coordinate 8,963, forward strand.
CTCTTCTCAACCATTTTCACCCCTGTTAGTTTTTGTCCATGTGTCCTTTATATGTGTTCCTGTAAAGCATTCCCCATTTCCCCTGAAATTACCTCCCCTCTCCGCTCTGGACACTGTCAGTCTGTTCTCTATTTCAGTGTCTCTGGTTATATTTTGCTTGTTTGATTCTTCTGTTGTTTAGGTTCCTGTTAAAGGTGAGATCATGTGTGATTTGTCTTTCATGACCCGGCTTATTTTGCTTAGCATAATGCTTTCCAGTTCCACCCATGCTGTTGCAAAGGCTAGGAGCTCCTTCTTTCTTTCTGCTACATAGAATTCCGCTGTATAAATGTACCATTGTTTTTTTAGCCATTCATGTACTCATGGGCACCTAGGTTGCTTCCAACACTTGGCTATTGTAAACACTTGGGCTCCTATGGACATTGTGGTGCTTAGGTACTTTTGAATTGGTGGTTCAGGGTTCTTAGGATATAATCCTAGCAGTGGAATTCCTGGGTCAAAAGGCAGAACCATTTTCAGTTCCCTGAGGAAACTCCATACTGTTTTCCATCATGGTTGTACCACTCTGCAATCCCACAAACAGCGCACTAGAGTTCTCTTTTCTCCACAACCTCTCCAACACTTGTTTCTTTATTTATGATGGCCATTCTGACCAGTGTAAAGTGGTATCTCATTGTGGTTTTAATTTGTGTCTCTCTGATAGTAAGTGACACTGAGCATCTTTCCATGTGCCTCTGGATCTTCTGTATGTCCTCCTGGAGAAGTGTCTGTTCAAGTCCTTTGCCCATTTTTTAATTGGGTTGTTTGTCTTCTTAGAGTGAAATCATGTGAGTTCTTTATATATTTTGGAGATTAAACCTTTCTCTGAGGTATCACTGGCAAATACATTTTCCTGTATGGTTGGTACTCTTTTTATTTTAGTACTGTTTTTTTTTTATCCATGCAGAAGCTTTTTATTTTGATGAGATCCCATTTGTCTATTCTTTCCTTTATGTCCCTTGCTCTAGGGGACATATCAGTGAAAATGCTGCTGCATGAAATATCTGAGATTTTCCTGACTATGCTCTCCTCTAGCACTTTAATGGTGTCATGACTTATATCTAAGTCTTTTATCCACCTTGACTTTACTTTTGTCTATGGTGTAAGTTGATGCTCAAGTTTCATTTTTTGCATGTAGCTGTCCAGTTCTCCCAACACCATTTGCTGAAGAGGCTATTTTTACTCTGTTTTATGTTGCTTCCCCCTTTGTTGAATATTAATTGACTGTAGAGTCTTGTGTTTATTTCGGGGTACTCAGATCTGTTCCACTGGTCCATGTGCCTGTTTTTATGCCAGTAGCAGGCTGTTTTGATTACAGTGGCCTTGTAATATAATTTGGAATCAAGTATTGGAATCCCTCCTACTTCGCTCTTCTTTCTCAAAATTGCAGAAGCTAATTGAGGTCATTTATGGTTCCACATAAATTTTTGAAGTGTTTGTTCTACATCTGTGCAATAAGCCATTGGTACTTTAATAGGTATTGTATTGAATCTGTAAATTGCTTTGGGTAGTATGGACATTTTGATGATGTTAATTCTTCCAATCAATGAACATGGTACATGTTTCCATTTGTTTGTGTCTTCCTTGATTTCTTTCTTCATTGTGTAGTTTTCTGAGTACAGGTGTTTCACCTCCTTGGTTAGGTTTATTCCTATGTATTTTATTGTTGTTTTTGGTATATTGAATGGGATTTTTTTCTTGATTTCTGCTTCTGCTGTTTCATTGTTGGTATACAAAAATGCCTTTGATTTCTGGATATTGACTTTGTATCCTGCTGTTCTGCCAAATTCATTTTTTAGGTTGAGCAGTTTTTTTGGTGGAGTCTATAGGATTTTCCAAATACACTATCATGTCATCTGCAAAGAATAACAGTTTTGTTTCTTCCTTTCTGATTTGGATGCCTTTCATTTCCTTTTCTTGTCTGATCACTGTGGCTAAAACTTCCAACGCTATATTGAAGTGGTGGAAGTGGACAACCTTGTTTTGTTACTGACCCTAGTGGAAAAGATTTTAGTTTTTGCCCATTGAGTATGATGCTGGCTGTAGGTCTCTCATATATTGCCCATATTATGTTGAGGAATGCTCCCTTTGTTCCCACTTTGCTGAGTGTTTTTATTATAAATGGGTGCTGTACCTTATCAAATGCCTTTTCTGCATCTGTTGATATGATCACGTGATTTTTGTCTTTGCTTTTGTTTATGTGATGTATTACATTTACTGATTTGTAGATATTGAACCATCCTTGCATCCCTGGGATGAATCCCACTTGATCGTGGTGTATGATCTTTTTGATGTATTGTTGGATGCGATTTGCCAATATTTTGTTGAGGATTTTAGCGTCTATGTTCATCAGCGATACTGGCCTGAGTTTACTTTCTTTGTTGTGTTTCTATCTGGTTTTGGAATTAGGATGATGCTGGCTTCATAAAAAGAGTTTGGGAGTTTCCCATCATTTTGGATTTTTTGGAATAGTCTGTGAAGAATATGGGTGAGCTCTTCCTTAAAATCTTTGCAGAATTCTCCTGTGAAACCATCTGGTCCAGGGCCTTTGTGTGATGGGAGTTTTTTGATTTCAGTCCCTTGCGGTCAGAGAAAATGCTTGGTATAATTTCTATTTTCTTGAATTTGTTGAGGCTCGTTTTGTGTCCTATCATGTGGTCTATCTTGGAAAATGTTCCATGTGCATTTGAAAAGAATGTGTATTTAGCTTCTTTGGGATGAAGGGCTCTCTATATATCAGTCAGGTCCATTTCATCTAGGGTGTTGTTTAGTGCAGCTATATCTCTGTTGATATTTTGTTTGGAAGATCTGTCCATTTTTGACAGTGGGGTGTTCAAATCCCCTACTATAATTGTGTTGCTGTCCATATCTTTCTTGAGGTCCTCTAGGATTTTCCTTATATATTTGGGTGCTCCTTTGTTGGGTGCATATATATTTACAATGTTAATGTCTTCTTGGTGGATTCTTCCCTTGAATAATATGAAGTGACCTTCTGGGTCTCTCTGTATGGCCCTTTTTTGAAATCTATTTTGTCTGATATTAGAATTGCTATCCTGGCTTTTTTTTCTTGTCCATTGCTTGGAAAATTTGTTTCCAGCCTTTCACTTTTAGTCTGTGATGGTCTTTTGTCCTGAGGTGGGTCTCCTGTAGGCAGCATATGTGTGGGTCATGCTTTCTTATCCATTCAGCTATTCTATGTCTTTTAATTGGTGCATTTAATTCATTTACATTTAAGGTTATTATTGAAAGGTACTTATTCATTGCCATTTTTTTACCAGAGTTCCTCTCTGTCTCTCTCTTTTCCTTCATTTCCTTAAAGCAGTCCTTTTAGTATTTCTTGTAGAGCTGGTTTGGTGGAGACATACTCTTTTAGACTTCTTTTGTCTTGGAAGCTCTTTATTTGGCCTTCTATCTTGATTGAGAGCCTTGCTGGGTAAATTAGCCTTGGTTGTAGGTCTCTGATTCTCATTAGTTGGAATATTTCTTGCCATTCTCTTCTTGCTTGGAGTGTTTCCATTGAGAAGTCAGTAGCCAACCTTATTGGGGCTCCCTTGTATGTTACTTCCTTTTTCTCCCTTGCTGCCTTTAAGATTCTCTCTTTGTCTTGGAGGTTTGCCATTTTAATGATGATGGGTCTTGAATTGGGCCTCTTTGGGTTCCTCTTGAATGGGACTCTCTGTGATTCCTGGATTCATGTAACTTTTTCTCTCATTAAATTAGGAAAATCTTCCATCATTACCCTTTGAAATAGCTTTTCTATCCCTTATTCTTCTTCTTCTCCTCTGGTATTCCTATTATTCAGATATTATTATGTTTCATGTTGTCTTGCATTTCTGTCGATCCCTCTTCATTCTTTTTGAGCCTCTTTTCCCTTTCTTGCTCTTTCTGGGAGATTCTTTCTACTGTGTCCCTCAACTCCCTGATCCAATCTTCTGCCTCATCGATCCTGCTTTTCATTCCTTCTACTGTGTTCTTCAGTTCAGAAATTGTATTCTTCATTTCCTCTTGGCCTTTACTGATGGTTTCTATTTCCTTTTTCATGTTGGTATAGTTTGCAGAGAGTTCATTGCAGCTCCCCTGTAGTTTCTGGTAGCTCCCCTGTAGTTTCTGGTAGCTCATTGTGAGCTCTTTGAATTTCCTGATAACTAGTGCTTTGAATTCAATATCTGATAGCTGACTTGCCTTTCTTTCATCTAACATTATTTCTGAGACTTCCACCTTTTCTTTCACTTGGACATTGTTTCTTTGTCTTCCCATTGTTTGTGAGACTCTTCTTATTGGCCTCAGCTTCTTAAATTGATCTGTTCTGACTCCCTGGGTTTATGGCGTGAACTTCTGTGGTGGAATACCTGTGAAATTCAGTGGTGCAGTCTCTTGCAGGTATCTTGATGTTCTCTGCTTCCACCTACTCCTTTCTTTGTGTTTGTATGATCAGTTGGAGTGGGAGGAAAAATGGTTTATGACAGCAGGAGAGTACTTTATGATATTTACAGTCACAGCTGGTAGAGAAGAGATAGAAGATCTTTAGGTTCTATATAGTGTTAACTGTTATCTTCAACCCAATTTGGCACTTTTAAGAAAGAATAGACGAAAGATAAGTCTCTCGTTGGGGAGGGAAGGCTTGTGAGTTGTATCTAGAAAGCAGTGAGGTTGCAGGTGGTCAGATTTTGAGAAAAGGTGAGAGTAAAGAATAGTAAGCAGGCGTAGCGTGTGAGCAAGTAGAGTTAATCATTACAGGAATCGAATTCAGGAACCTGTAAAGTGGACTAAGACCCGAGAGATGTGTTGTGAAGTATTTACAGTGGTATAGAAAGGAACAAACAAAGAAACAAACAAACAAACACACACAAAAAAGGCAAGAGAAGTGAGGAAAAAGCAATAAGTTTGGGATGAAAGGAAGAAGGACTAAAACAAGAAAAAAGAAAGGAGAGGAACAAAGTACTGAAAGATACAGCAACAATAAAATTTTAAAAATATACGATTACTGAAAAAAAAACTTTAAAAAAAACCCTCCCTTGTTGGTTTCAAACTGTCCAATCTGGTTTTTCTGGTTTCGGCAGGACTCCTCTGTGGGCTGGGTTGTAGGCCCAGGTGCATGCCTGCACGCCAGCCAGGCTACCAGACTGGGGTGCAGGCTCCCTCCCACCCGGCAGGCTACCTGGGTCCCACAGGTTCTGGTACTGCTCCTTCCCAGTCCTGTGGCTGGGTGAGAAGCAAGTCAAGCTGCCTTCGCAGGAGAACACCTCAGTCCACTTTCCAATAAAAACTTCTCCAGAAAGACTGCCTCTCAGCCCAGCCCAATCCCTAACCCTACCAGTTAGGACAATGCTCCTTTCAAATTTCCCGGGCTGGTGGGAAATTTTCCGAGCTGGTGGGCTTATGGGCTGGCAACCACAGAGATCGCAACTGAACACAGCCCCCTGTCCTTGCCACCCTCCCTGCACACCTAGGCAGACAGGTCTCTGCCACCCAGCCCTGCCTAGATGGGGAGAGAGGGAGCCCGCTCTCTTCCATGGACCCCGCAGCCGTCCCAAGGCTCCACTGGGTGCCTGGCTCCCAATGAATCCTCCCTGGCAGACACCCTCAACGCTAGCCACAGATGGAAGCCTCTGGGCCCTGACAGCTGCCGCGGCAGCAGCAGCTCCAAGGCCCTTAGGCACCACCTGTGGGCTGCTGGTCCTGCCGCTGCCACTTTTGTCTTTACTCACAGGTGCCTGGCTCCCAATAAGTCCTCCGTGGCAGACGCCCGTGTCGCTGGGCGCAGACGGAAGCCTCTGGGCCCCGACCGCTGCAACAGCTGGTTGAGGGCTGCTGGCCCGGCCACCTTTGTCCTTACTCACATACCTGAGACCCCATTGACCTGTAGCTGTCTGGTCCGTCACTATCTCTGATCTCTTATTTTCATAAATGCTGGGGAATTGTTGGTTGGGGAATTGATTGCGCTGTTCCTCAGTAGATCTGCCAGGATTTTCTCCCAGGGGTACGAGAACTGAAGTCAATCCATCCTACTCTGCCACCATTTTCTTCAAAAAAAATTAAAAATAAATAAGTAAGTAGAGAAGTTTTTACCAGCGGAATTTTTTTTAAAGATAGAATTGTTTTTACCACCCAAATCATTTCATCTTCCCCGAGGGTCATAGAGTGAAGCCCCTGAGACAATCACCTATAATCTGAAAAGTCATCCAACCAAAGAACTATTCTCTAAAACCACAGGCCATGTCCTTGAAGAAATGAGTTGTCAGGTAAAAGCAAAGTTTTGTAGTCGTGACAGAATGAGGAAGGTCTATGTGCATTGCTATGGAGAAATATAGTATTACATGAAAAGAAACAAGTTTCAGAATACTGAATATCATTGCTATGTTTGTTATATTACTATCTGCTTAGGAATACCTAGGAGAATAAACGCAAATATAACAATGGTTATCTCTGAGGTATAGATTGTGAGACACTTCTAGTTTCTGAGTCCTACTTTTAATTGTTTATAACAAATGTGTATTATTTTTAAATTAAAAAATAAAAATATTGGCTTCCAGCCAAGATGGAGGGGTAGGTAGACATGTTTCACTTCATCGCACAACCATAAGAAGGAACACAACTAACTTGAAAATGACAAACACAAACAACTGCCTGAAAATCACCCAGAACTGTTCAGAAGTCCAACAACCAAGGATTTAAAGAAGCTATATTCATTCAGACAGGTAGGAGAGGCAGAGATGGGGAGTCTGGAAAGAGAGGATGAGGTGTGGTGGGGTAAGCTGGGGGCAGTGAGGCAGTGGAACAGGCAGTTCCACATTCACATGCAGTGGATAAAAATCATGGGGAAACCTTGTGAGTGAGCAGTCCCAGCCCCAGGCTAGACTGTGCATCTTAGGGTTCCAAGTGCTGGGAAAAAAATAAAGCTTTATAATATCTGGCTGTAAACCCAGTAGGTACTGAGGTGGCAGAAGTAACAGCCAGTTTCTCAGGAGAGCCAGGAACTTACACAAACCCATTAACTCTGGGAACCATAACCAGGACAGCAGCTGGTGGGGCACCAGTCACATAGAGGAAGTAGGTGAAAAGGCCATAAAAGGGCTGAGTGCCAGGCAAGCCCCCAGAAGTCAGCCAGCAGCAGCATTGTCCGCTCTTTGACCCCTCTCCCACACATGGAGCCACAAAGCCACAAAGCAGGTTGCCCCACCCTCGTGAATACCCACAGCTCCACATCATACAACTTAATGGGTCAGCTAAGACAGGAAATCAAGGAAGCTCTACCTGGTACACAACACAGGAAGGCTGCCAAAATGAAGATACAAAGAAATATGGTCCAAATGAAGGAACAAAACAGAACCACAGAAAATGAACTAAGCGATGGAGAGATAGCCAAACTATCAGATACAGTGTTCAAAACATTGGTGTCAGAATGCTCAAAGATCTTATTGAATATGGCAAAAGCATAAGGAAAGAAATGAAAGCTATGTTAAGGGAACTAAAGAAATATTCACAGGAAAATAACAGTAAAGAAAGGGAAGCTGGGATTCAAATCAATGATTTGGAACATAAGGAAGAAATAAATATTCAACCAGAACAAAATGAAGAAACAAGAATTAAAAAAAATGAGGGGAGTTTAAGAAGACTCTGGGACATCTCTCAACATGCCAACATCCAAATGATAAGGATGTGAGAAGAGGAAAAGCAAAAAATTAAAAACTTATTTGAAAAAAAAATGTAAGAGAACTTCCCTAATTTGGTGAAGGAAATAGATGTGCAAGTCCAGGAAGCACAGAGAGTCCCAAACAAGCTAGACCCAAAGAGATCCACACCAAGACGCATCATAATTAAATGATAAAGGTTAAAGATAAGAGAAAATCTTAAAAGCAGCAAGAGAAAGGCAGGGAGTTACCTCAAAGGAGTTTCCCTATAATTATAAGCTGATTTCTCAAAAGAAACTTAGCAGGCAAGAAGGGACTGAAAAGAAGTACACAAAATGGTGAAAAGCAAGGACCCACCACTATCATTTAGAATTGAAGGGCAGATAAAGTGCTTCCCAGACAAGGTTAAGCTAACAGAGTTTATCATCACTAAGCTCTTATTATATAAAATGTTAAAGGGTCTTATTTAAGAAAAAGAAGATCAAAACTATAAACAATAAAATTAAAACAAACACAACTATGAACAAATTGAATCTAAAAAAACAAAAACAAACTAGACAGCTAGAACAGGAATAGAATCATAGATATGGAGATTGTTTGGAGGGTTATCAGCTGGCAGGGAGGGAAAAGGGGAAGAATAAGGGGAAAGACATAGGGACTTAGAAGCACTAATGGTAGGTTTAGAATAGATATAAGAATGTTAAGAACAGTATAGGCAATAGGGAAACCAAAGAACTTATATGCACAACCCATGGACATGAATGAAGGCAGGAGAGTCACTGGAGGTAAATGGGGTGCTGGGCAGAGGAGTGCAAAGGGGGAAAAACTAGGACAAGTTTAACAGCATAAGCACTAAAATATACTTTAAAAAAATTTTTTAAATACTTCCAGCCAAGATAGAGGCATAGGTAGACACACTGTGCCTCCTCCAATAACCAAAAGAAGGACAACAACAAATTTAAAAACAAGAAACAACCAGAACTGCCAGAAAATCAAACTGTATGGAAGTCCAACAACCACAGAGTTAAAGAAGAAACATTCATCCAGACAGTAGGAGGGGCGGAGACGGGCAGTCTGGGCAGAGAGGACTCAAGGCTAGATGGCAGCTGGCGGAGCAGAAGAGGCTGCAGCTGGCAAAATGGGTGGTCCCACATTTGTGTGCAGATAAACTGGGAGGAACCACTGGGGAGTGAGACAGACCGCATCACCCAGAGTCCCAGCATGGGAAAATAGAGCCTCAAAACCTCTGACTGAAAAAAACCTGTGAGTGTTGTGGCATGGAGAGAAACTCCCAGCCTCACAGGAGATTTTGTTGGAGAGACCCTCGAGATCCTACAGAGTACACAGACCCACCCACATGGAAATCAGCACCAGAAGGGCTCAGTTTGCTCATGAGTAGCCTTGGAAGTCACTGACAGCAGGCAGAGAGTGGAGCAAATGGCACTGTTCCCTCTTGAACCCCTCCCACAAGACAGCACCACAACACAGCAACTTGGGTTGCCCAACCCTGGTGAACACTAAGGTTACACCCCTTACTATACAACAGGCATGCAGAGAATAAAAAATGGTCCAAATAAAAGAATCAATCACAGCTCAAGAAAAAATACAACTAAGCAATGAAGAAATAGCCAACCTATCAGAAGAACAGTTCAAAACACTGGTAATCAGGAAGCTCACAGAATTTGTTGAGTATGGTTGCAAAATAGAGGAAAACATGAAGCTATGAAAAGCGAAAAAAAAATGTACAGGGAACCAACAGTGACAAAAAGGAAACTGGGACTCAAATCAACAGTTTGGAGCAGAAGGAAGAAAGAAACATTCAACCAGAACAGAATTAAGAAACAAGAATTCAAAAAAGTGAGGGGAGGCTAAGGAATTTCCAAGACAACTTTAAAGGTTCCAACATCTGAATCAGAGGGGTGCCAGAAGAAGAACAGCAACCACAAGAAATTGGAAACTTAGTTGAAATAATAATGAAGGAAAACTTCCCTAATCTGGCAAAGGAAATAGACGTCCAGGAAGCACATGAAATTCAGAGAAGCCTAAAGAATTTAGACCTAAGGAAGAACACTCTAAGGCACATCATAATTACATTATTCAAGATGAAAGATAAGGATAGAATCTTAAAAGCGGAAAGAGAAAAGGAGACAGTTAGCCACAAAGGAGTTCCCGTTACATTGTCAGCTGATTTCTCAAAAGAAACTTTATAGGCAAGAAGAGGCTAGAAAGTATTCCAAGTCATGAAATCCAAAGACCTACATCCAAGATTACTCTATCCAGCAAAGCTTTCATTTAGAATGGAAGGGCAGATAAAGTGCTTCCCAGATAAAGTCAAATTAAAGGAGTTCATCATCACCAAGCCCTTATTATATGAAATGTTAAAGGGACTTGTCTAAGAAAAACATTAAAACTATGAACAGTAAAATGACAACAAACTCACAACTATTAACAACCAAACCTAAAAAAAACAAAAACAAAAACTCAGCAAACAGCTAGAACAGGAACAGAATCATAGAAATGGAGATCACATGGAGGGTTATCAGCAGGGGAGTGGGGGAAGGTACAGGGAATAAGAAGCATAAATGGTAGGTAGAAAATAGACAGGGGGCGGTTAAGAATAGTATAGGAAATGGAGAAGCCAGGGAACTTATATGTATGACCCATGGACATGAATTAAAGGGGGGGAATGTGGATGGGAGGGCATGTGCAGGGCAGAGGGGAAATGGGGCAACTATAATAGCATAATGAATAAAATATATTTTTTTAAAATTTTAAATAAAAAAGTTGACTTTGGGTGGTGGGTTTTAAATAAAACAAAAGAAAAAAATAAAGACTTGCTTAGGGCATCAGTCTGGATTGTTTTATTATGCTTAAGAATTTTTGCATGGCTCTACATCACAGAAATATTGTACGCAGAGAGGATTTCCCCAAATTATATCAGTTACAAACATTTACAGGAAAAAATTAAGAACAGTCTCAGTTGTTCTGAGACCCAAAAAGATAATGTAATTTTTCTCATGCTATGACTTCTAGACTAGTTCTTTCGGGTCCACAGTTATTGATTCAGTTCTGAGGAATAAAACATAAATCTATTGATCTCCAAATTACACACTTGGAAACCAGCAACATTGCTTTGTGAAAAACTGTGTAACTGTTTAGAGTGGAGGAAAATATTCTTTTTATTCTGCTGACAAAGAGGCTAAGTATGTAGTTCTTTAATGACAGGCAATTTTTGGTGACAAGTGTGATGCAGATAAAGACAGAAAAACTTACATACTAGTTCTTTCTCAGGAAAAACAATTCAAATAGAAATCTCTTAAATATTACCTCTCATTCCTTTGCATATATTAGAATGCTCAGTAAATTCTTTGAATAGTCAGTTTCCTTCCATTCACTTCATAAGTTTTTATTGAGCACTTACGTGGGTTACAGCAATAAGTCAGTGAGACAAATTCTCTGCACTCATGGAGTTTATATTCTAGTAGGAAAAAGACAATGAGGGAAATAGATAAACAAAGGATGCAATTTTAGGTAAAGTGTAATAAGGATATAATGAAGCAGGTTGAGTGATAGCAATAAGAGTACTATTTTTGAAACATCAAGGTCTTTTTTAAAAAAGTGACATTTGGGCAGGATTATGGGGGTAGGCAGCAGAGTTCTGAGGGAAAAGCGTTACAGGGGAACTGGGGTAAGTGCTCTGAACAGGAATAAGAATCGCTTCTTTTCCATAAAAGATTTTTTAAAATCCCCCCAAAAGAGCTCTCAAAGTTTAGTATGTTAAGGATTCACTCTTGTTGTTGCTGCTGTTTTGATGCTTATAAGACCTACTGATGTAAATCTTTCTCTATTGCTAACAAATTTGAGCATAAAATTTATTTAGGTTCTAAGTCTGTTACAGAACCCCACCAGTGCCGTTCTGAAACAGCTGTGGGGTTCAGTTGCCCACCATCAAGATGCAAGACTCCCAGTATAAGAGTTTGGTGAGAAAGAACAGGAGTTGTTTATTTAAAGGTTATACAATTTTAGAATAATGGAAGATTTCTGCCATTGAATTCTGCTCCCTTTAAAACACCCCCAAAACACACAATCCTGCCTCCCTTTACCAAACCAGGCTGCTTTCAGAATATACCCCTTGGGTCAGGGGTACCTCTTTCAGAAAAGCAGAAATCTGCAACTGAGCATTCCTGGTCACCGTTCAGCCCCCAGCATCCCTCAGGAATCCTTGCTTGGCTTGGCAGGTCCCCACACGGCTCCATCAGCTCTGCCACCATCTTCTTTTGACAGGCTGCCCAGCAGGCCTCCTCTTTCTTACTCCAGACCTCATGGCATGTGTTGCATCCACCAACCGCGAGAACAAATGTCGGAGACTTTCAGGGTTTCAGAGATGTTACTTTATTGGCCAAGTTTAACCTGAGCAGGGGCGAACTCTCAAAGTGTCCGGAGACACAGTGCCCACAGGGGCTGTAAACGAGAGTTGCGCCTAGCGCTTACAGCTAAGTCCTTATATAGAGGCGAGCAAGCAAGCCTTGCACAGAAGCAGATGTGGCGGTTAGCTATTGGCTTACAGAGCCCGTGCGCAGGGAACAGGGTGGGGTCTGACTCAACTGAGAGGAAAATTTTGAAACTAAACAGATGGCAATCAACTTACAGGATGTTTGCTAGGGACGCAGGCTCCTTGGGGCTGAGACTATTTTTCTTGTTCCCAACAGCATGCTCCTAGTCCAGACTTCGTGGCTTCCCCCTTAGACACCAGACTTCATAGTGGACCCCACTCTCTTTCAGCCCACCCTTATTTAAAAGCTTGGCCTGGAACTTCCTATGTGACCTCATATCTGGCCCCTCCTATAATGTGTTAGTGTCTGCCGTCTTGCCAGTTTCCCCACCTCTTGTTTACCTTCTTTCCACTGCCATCTGTAGTCAGGATAAGAGTTCCCAGTGACACAGGGGCATCAGGGGTGAGCATCCACCTCCCCTGGCTATGTCATGAGTCACTAAATGCTCTTAAAGTAAAGTCAGGTACACCTTTCACCCAGCAGCAGTCCCGTTCTCATCAGGAAAGGCACGGCTATTAACTTGCCATTGTTATGCAGAATATCTTTAACATTGCATCATCTATTTCCCCTTTCCTCCAGTCAAGGGTTGTGGGGGATATACTCTGCTATTTTCAGGGGACCCCTGCTCTACACCCTGTTACAAGTCTATTACAAAGGTACTGTCATATATATGCCACTAAAAATACCTTCCACCTATCACAGAAACATAGAATCCACCTCATAAGGGTCTAAGCTATTCATTCCACACAGAGAGATAAGGCCCAATCAGAAGTGCCCTTAGACTAAAATCTGCACTCTTACTCCATAACCCCAACCAAAGCAGTAACAGATTGTCTAGAATGTTTATCTGGGAGGGTCATCAAAAGTACAGAGAGAGGAGCTGCATTCTCAGCTTTTAGCCCTGTTGCAAAACTGACATCTGCCTGGCAGGTGTAGCTCAGTGGATTGAGCGCAGGCCTGTGAACAAGAGGATTGTGGTTCGTTTCCCAGCCAGGGCACATNCAGCTAAGTCCTTATATAGAGGTGAGCAAGCAAGCCTTGCACAGAAGCAGATGTGGCGGTTAGCTATTGGCTTACAGAGCCCGTGTGCAGGGAACAGGGTGGGGTCTGACTCAACTGAGAGGAAAAATTTGAAACTAAACAGATGGCAATCAACTTACAGGATGTTTGCTAGGGACGCAGGCTCCTTGGGGCTGAGACTATTTTTCTTGTTCCCAACAGCATGCTCTTAGTCCAGACTTCGTGGCTTCCCCCTTAGACACCAGACTTCATAGTGGACCCCACTCTCTTTCAGCCCACTCTCATTTAAAAGCTTGGCCTGGAACTTCCTATGTGACCTTATATCTGGCCCCTCCTATAATGTGTTAGTGTCTGCCGTCGTTGCCAGTTTCCCCACGTCTTGTTTACCTTCTTTCCACTGCCATCTTTAGTCAGGATAAGAGTTCCCAGTGACACAGGGGCATCAGGGGTGAGCATCCGCCTCCCTTGGCTATGTCATGAGTCACTAAATGCTCTTAAAGTAAAGTCAGGTACACCTTTCACCCAGCAGCAGTCCCGTTCTCATCAGGAAGGGCACGGCTATTAACTTGCCATTGTTATGCAGAATATCTTTAACATTGCATTATCTATTTCCCCTTTCCTCCAGTCAAGGGTTGTGGGGGATATACTCTGCTATTTTCAGGGGACCCCTGCTCTACACCCTGTTACAAGTCTATTACAAAGGTACTGTCATATATATGCCACTAAAAATACCTTCCACCTATCACAGAAACATAGAATCCACCTCATAAGGGTCTAAGCTATTCATTCCACACAGAGAGATAAGGCCCAATCAGAAGTGCCCTTAGACTAAAATCTGCACTCTTACTCCATAACCCCAACCAAAGCAGTAACAGATTGTCTAGAATGTTTATCTGGGAGGGTCATCAAAAGTACAGAGAGAGGAGCTGCATTCTCAGCTTTTAGCCCTGTTGCAAAACTGACATCTGCCTGGCAGGTGTAGCTCAGTGGATTGAGCGCAGGCCTGTGAACAAGAGGATTGTGGTTCGTTTCCCAGCCAGGGCACATGCCTGGGTTGCAGGCCAGTTCCCTGGAGGGGACGCACAAAAGGCAACTATCCATTGATATTTCTCTCCCTCTCTCCTTCCCTTCCCCTCTAAAGAGAAATAAATTTTTTTTAAAAAAACCCTGATATCTATTCTGTACTCTTAGCACTGATGGAGACAGAAATGACAATCTGTATTTCACAGTGGGGAGACTGAAGCTCAGAGAAGTGAATCGTATGCCCAAAGAAAGTCAACTCCAATTCCTAACCTTCATTCTGTTCCCTGAGCCACAATTCAGGCCAGGGACCACATGAGGTGGCATTCATTCTCCATTTCAGGAAATAGGATTGTTGATTTTTCATTTACACAAAAATGAAAAATAAATACCAGATATTTGAAATATATTGCAACTTTTCTTACTGGAACTTAAAAGTGCAATCTGAATGAGAAAATTAAATTAGAAAATTCACATAGCAAAAAAAAGATGTTTTGAATGACATGTAGTTTGTCCCTATAGAATTTTGTTAACCCAGTGTCACCCCAATAAATTCAATAAAAAGGAAAAGAAATGTACTTTGTCTTTCCCTCTCTCTCATATTCACACAAACAATATCTCATTGTTTCTTCTTTAGGGAGCAACTGTGAAGGAAATTGGGGGAGGGAAAAGAACAAAACATTACATCTTTGTGTTTACACAGAGCGAAGCTTTTAGTCCAGCCTTCCTGAACTCTAGGGGGTGTGACATGCATTAAAATTAAACAGCAATGACCCCAAAAGCTTATAAAACAACTTGGGAGAAGCCAGTTATCAATACAAGGCATTTCAAATCGGATGATTTTGCATGTGGAAACTGCCTTCATCTTGATAAAAAGGTATGTACTATACTTTTAATTTTTACTTAGGATAAATAATGCTTAAAATACAGACAGTCTTGACTTTCAATTGCCCCTTTTCAGCTAACAATTATAACTAACACGATTATGAGACTGATGCACACTGCCCACTGCACCAAGAAGGCCAATTAACTAACACAACTGAGGGCTTGTGCCAGTAGATTTGCAGACTTGGCTTCATTTTTCCTCTGAAAAATTTACAAGGAACTGCATCTAGCCATGTATAATTTTCTGTGCACATTTTTCTGTGCATTATACATGGGGTTATTGTGCCCATTATTATACCCATGGTATGTAATCATTATACCTATGGTAAAGCACATCCTTATTTTTCCCTCAAAAATTTCAGCAAAACATTGTGCTTTATGCACGTGAAAATACGTAGATATTATTAGTGCCATTTTTCAGAGGAGGAAACTGAGGATTAGATAATTTATGCAACTGGCCTAAGGCAAGACTTCCACCAAATGCCAGAGCTGGGTGCCAACCCAATGTTGACTCACCTCAAACTCTCCTGCCTGCACAACGCACTTTCTCTGTACTGTATGAATCAACCAGAGGACTTTCCATACACTAACACTGTACTAGATGAATTCTCAGACACTTGTTACCCAAATGTGCACTACAGTTAAATACTGAAAAATGAACTGGTATTCATTCTGTTGATAGAAAATGCACTTAACAATATGGTACACTGCCCTGACTGGTGTGGCTCAGTGGATGGGTGCTGTCCTGCAAATCGAAAGGTCACCAGTTAGTTTCCTGGTCAGGGTACCTGCCTGGGCTGCAGCTCAGGTTTCTGGTTGGGGGCATGTGAGAGGCAACCAATCAATGTTTCTCTCCCTTTTTTCTCCCTTTCTTCCCCTCTCTCTAAAAAATAAATAAGTAAAATATTTTTTAAAAAACATGGCACAAAAACATGTTCTTCAGAAGATAATACATTTTCTTCTTAGATTCAATGGCTAAATGGATTTTCAAGAATCCATTTACTTGTGGAAATGTATTCTACTTTATTATGCGAAATCCGAAAATCTAGTCCTTAATGTTCTGCAGCTTCTTGAGATCAGAGACCAGGTCTACGCTAACACGCAGGTGTTAGGAGTGCAGAGTCTTAGGAGATCTGTTGGCTTAGGAAGTAACCTGGGCAAATTAATCTCACTGAGTACAAAGAGGTCAGGGCAGGACCCTTCTAGGTAGGATGTTCTGGATATTCGATGCCTGGCACATGAAAAATACTGAGGCCAGGGCTTCCGGGTGGGGAAGGTCAATGAGTGTGAGCAGTGAGTCTCAGAGTCAGTGCTGACCCGGTGGATGCACCTTAGCAGAATTAGTTTACAATTATTTACTATTCAGTTACAATAATTTTAAAATTACATTTATTTTAAAAAGTATTTAAACTTTCATTATGACTTCAATCTTCTCATTGATATTAATTAGAAAATGCAAAAATATCTTGTATACCCAAGTTCATAGGTGCACGTTAATAATAGATTTACCCTCAGTGGCAATCAGTAAGTGTTGGGTGAATTAGAATGGAAGGGACATCCATAAAAAATTATGGATGCTAACAACCATTTCTCTCACAAAAAAAAGTTTTACCTATGGGAAAAAAATTACTGCACTAAAGAGGCATCTTTAGAACAGATGCAACCAAGGGAAATTAGCCTTGCTCTGAAATCCTCCTACAGAGCTTAAAAAAAAAAGTATCAACCCACAATAGAACATGTTGTAATAATGTTACAGAACAGACCTGGTGGTGGGGGGTGGGTGTTGACTTGCGAATGACACACTATTACAGAATGGAACCCCCCCTTGTGCTACGGGTGCCCCCCATACTAGGTTCACCTTGCCTGCCACCAGGAAAAGACATCTCTCAATGCCAGAGATTAGTTAAAAGGAAAGGAATTATTTATTCAAAAAGTTATACAGACTTAGAGTAATGACTTAATGTCTTCATTAAAATACTAAAATCCTCTAGAATGTCCACAAGTGCACACAGTTCTTCCTTCTCCCTCCGTCCAGTCCAGGGTACCGAATCTCAGGAAAAGAAGTAGAAGTCTGTGGCTCAAGAAGCCCCTCAGCTCCCAGCACCCTGCCACCGAGATCTCCAGTTAATCCAAAACCACGTGGCACCTTCTCAAGGCCCACCAGCAAGAGTCCTTTCACCCCTTTTCTTCCCACCAAGGTCTCTCCTGCTTCCTAAGCCACATGACAAAAGGGAGTATCCCGAAGCCGTGCCACCCCTCTGCCTTTCACCAAAGTCATGTGGGCCCCGACCTTCCTTCTTTTCTCTCTCAGTATCCAGGGAGACATGCAGGACCAGAGGGAGTCACTTCCCAGTTACATCCTGAGTTGAAGTCACTCCCATCTCTCTGGCTCAAAGCATAGCCATAGCTATGTAACATATTCATGAAACCAGTTAAAAGTTACAGATGTGTTAAATGACCATGCCAGAGATTAGCTGCCAAGCTGTTGCTATGCAAAACAGCTCTCAATGGCCCTGCTCCACGTGTCCCATCCCCCAGTTCAGACTTGTTGGGGTGAGGACGTCATATGTATATGTATGTATATTTAATATTTCCTGGATACCCTGAGTCCTGGACCCCATTACAAATCCCTATTTGAGGGCCTCCTGGCTACACACCATATCAATAAGATCACTGTCAAGAGTAAGATGTAGAACTGACTTTTGGTGTATCTGTCACATAGTGAAGCGAGACTCATCAGGTTAAAGGAGGTATGCGTAGGAAGTGTTGCCCAGGGGAGCTGCAGAATGGACAGCTGGAGACGGGGACTGAGTCCCATCTCTCTGCCCTTCTGGGCCCCAGCTTCCCCATCTGTATGCCTGGAGGGAGGGGTTGGGTAAGTGTCCTCTAGGATCCTGTCCAGTTTTGAAGACCCGGTAGAATGTATAGAATGTGTGGCCCTCCTTTGAGGTTAGATCTTTTGGGCAAGGTGCTGGATGTGTCCCCCACTGGTGGGGCCAAGAGCTCCAGTGGTTCTAAGAGCCTCTGGGAAAAGGATGTGAAATTTTGTAGGTTTAGCCTGGGTTGCAGCAAATCCATCAGGAAAGGTGAAAAGACAGGTGTTTCTCGCACCGTGGTAGGGCTGATGGGAAATGGAACCTCAGAGACTGAGGAAGGTGGTTTTGTCCCCTTCCCTGCAGACTTGCTCAAGGGAGGCTCAGTGACCACCCCTCTCTCAGCCCCACTGCGCCAGCTTCTATTCATTGTATAATTTTTCTTTTGAACACCAGCCAGGAAACCTCCAGAAGAAAAGTTATTGAACATTAAAAGTTATTTGAAGGTTTAGAGACTCATAATAATGTGGTTATAATTATTTTTATTTTGACATATCCTTTTAAGTGCTCAGATCTGAGAACATTTTGCTCACAATGATTCACTCCTCCTCATGACAGGGAGAAAGACAAAGTGCTGGATGTAGCTCTTGCGCAGCGACAGGCAAGGAGTCACATGGAAGAGGGCAGACTGAAAGCAAGTCAGTGAGAGAAGCAGGGAACAACTGGAAGCTGAGACCCTGCCCACAGCCCTGCAACCCCCCACCCCTGACCGCCGCCCCTACTCAGAGCAGCTTCCGCTGCTGGAAGGGCATTTTGAGCAGAAATGCTTGTTACAAAGTTACATGCAAGCTACCAGTTCTTCTCAAGTTAAATACATGCCTATGAAAAATGTCCCCAGTAAAGTGTAATAAATAAATAAATAAATCCAGAAAACAATCATTTGTTTCTGCTTTTCAGAGTAACAGTAACTGGCATTTATTGAGCATTTTCTCTGTCAGACACTGCTCTAAATGTTCTCTCTTTATTTTCTCATCTAATTCCCACAAAACTTCATGAGCTGGATGTGATTAGACCAGGAAGCTAAAGCATAAATTGGACATTGTTATACTTTGTATGTGGTAAAGCCAAAATTTAAAAACCCAGTCAGGTCAGGGTGACCGCTGCTCCTTGTGGAAGTTTCCTTGCCAAGGAGCAGCGGGATTCTGTGAGGGAATGTGTGGAATGCACCCCTTCCTGAGTTGGTAAACAGCCCCTGGGGCAGGGGTAGGGGTAGGGTCAGGAGGCATTTCTGTATGAATCTCATAAGATACTAAATGTTATCCGTGGTTTGTTTTCATTTTTTCTCTCTCATGGTTCACTTGACAGCTTCAATATCTCTCCCTTTGCCTGCCCACCTGCCCCAACATTGTTTCTGTTCACTCAAGTATCTACCGTGCCTGACTCTATAAGGTTCTGTGGGAGAGTCCAAGAAGAATCCGACACAGTGTCCACCCTTGAAAAATGACTAGTTAGGTGAGGAGGAGAGGATGCAAAGTAAATCCTACAAACTCCAGCTCTATGTAGAATGTGCTCTAATGCAGGGGCAAAGGGCCTAGAGAGAGGCTCGCAGGGGAGGAGAACCACACAGCAGTGCTGACAGTTCAGGTGGCCCTAGAGGATGAGGGCTCAGACGGGCGGCGAGTGGGAGGATTGCCAGCCGAGAAACCCTGTTTCTGTGACAGCAGAGAAGATGCCAGCTGCTTTGTTTGCTTCAGTTGCAGGTTCCAATCCCAGTCACCAACCCCAAGATGGTGATGGCGCTGCTGCTGCTGCTGCTGCCGTTTTTGTCACTGGCTGGACTCTTTGGTGCAGCGGACGGACAAGCATTCCATCTTGGGAAGTGCCCGACCCCTCCTGTGCAGGAGAATTTTGATGTGAATAAGGTGTGGTAAAAGGCTAACTTCCCACTTGTTTTGTTGTCTCCTGTGTAAATAAGCACCCTACAAGGCTCAACTTTATGATTCTGCTTTGATGGCCACAGCGAGGCTATGATAGGTACTGACCTTACTTGTGGTTCTCACCAAAGCAGACTCGGAGACCAGGAGCCGGAGTTTTGTAAAATGATCCCAGGAAGCACCAGTGAGCGTGTAGAGAAAGTGAGACGGAGTGGACAGAAAAGCAATAAAGGGTACATTCTGGAGCAGGTTACTCCGTGAACAATGGGTTTCAACCCTGCTGGGGATTCTCTGGGGAAATGTGTGGAATGCACCTCAGATTGTCCCACAGAGGGACGCAAATGAGCCCTGGGAGCTCACATGGCGAAGCTGCCTGGCAGAGAAGGCGGAGGGGCAGTATGTGTGGGAATTGTCTGTGATAGTAAACCCAAAGGTGGGCTGAGGGGACATGGGATCGGGCATCAACGGGAGCTGCTGCAGTGCCATTGTCCCCATTCTACAAATGAAAAAGTTGAATGCTGGAGAGCTTATAATCTACCCAGTCACATAGCCAATAAGTGCAGACTGGGATTCAAAACAAGCTTCCCAGAGTACAGAACACCCATGGATTACCCCAAACAGGGCCCAGGAAAGGACAAAACTCCCCAAGGGACTTTTTTTGTTACCCGCACTAATGAGATATCAATATAAGCAGCTCCCCCAGGTATGGCTTTTCTTCCTCAAATTAGGCCCAGCCTTACTGAACATCTGTGTGGCCAGGGGGATGGAACAGCAGAAAGAGAGAGCTATTGGATGCCATGCCTTAGACTCTCTCATTGTTGCCAATTCATGCCTAGAATCTCCCTGTTAAGACATAGTCTCCTTAGTAGAAGTTTGGTTCTCTCTATTTTAAGAAGAAATTTACGTGTTGTGAGTAACATTAACATTGTTATCAGTCATTCACACCTAAGTATGAATGAGGGTTGGGACCTCTTAGGGCATGGATTAGGTAAAGAATAAAGGGAGACAGCTCAAAGCCTGAAAGGCTGGGAGCTACAGTGCAGCAGTGTCTATGGTGGCTTTCTCCTTTTATTATTAAGGGCTAATTTCTTTATTCGGGTATATGAGGCTTTACAGAAAAAAAAAATCCAGGGAACTTGAATTACATTTTAATTTGGGGGTAAAAATCCCAAGATACTTTGGAAATTACAATTGATCTATATTTATAAAAATTATGTGAGAGATAAAGTGGGAAATTTAACTGAGACATCATCCATATACTAAATATAATTTACCTGTTTAGAGTGGTTTTCCTTTCAGTGGTTTTTACTATATCCACAGTTATAAAACCATCAATATAATCAATTTTAAAACATTTCCATCATCTCAAAAACTCCTTACCCATTAACAGTTATTCCCTGTGTGCCCCCCACTGTTCTCTGCCCCAGGCAATCAATAATCTACTTTCTCTATGTATGAATGTGCCTCTTCTGGACAATTTCATAGAAATAGAATCATACAATAGGTGTTTTGTGACTGTCTTCTTTTACAAATATAATGTGTTCAGGGCTCATCCATGTTGTAGTATGTATCAGTACTTCATTTCTTTTCATTGCCAAAAATGTTCTACTGTATAGATTGTACCACATTTTATCCATCTGTTCATCATTTGTGCTGTTTACATTTTTTGGCTCTCAGGAAAAATGCTGCTCTGAGCATTCATGTGCAAGATTTTTTGTTTGCTGGTTTGTTTTTGTGTACACGTATTCTTAGTTTTCCGGGGTACATACCTACAAATAGAATTGTTAGGTCATATGGTAACTCTGTGTTCAACCTTTTGAGAAACTGTCAGACTCTTTTCCAAAAGACCCGCACCATTTTACATTCCCACCAGAAGTGTATAATTCTAACTTTTCCATATCTTTGCCCACACTTTTCATTGTCATCTTTCTGAGTACAGCCCTTTTACTGGATATGAAGTGTTACCTCATAGTAGTTTTGAGTTGCATTCCTTTAACAGCAAATGATGTTAAGCATCTTTTTACATGCTTATTGGAGATGTGTCTATTTAAGTCCTTTGCCCATTTCTCAATTGGGTTATTTATCTTTTAATTATCGAGATATGAGTTCTTTATATCTTTTAGATACAAAATCCTATCAAACATATGATTTGAAAATTTTTTCTCTCATTCCATGGATTGTCTTTTTATTTTACTGATACAGATGAGTTTTTAATATTAATGAAGTCTAGCTTATCTATTTTTGTCTTTTGTCACTTGTGCTTTTTGCGTCATATCTAAAAAGCCATTGCATAATCCAAGGTTATAGAGATTTACTACTATATTTTCTTCTCAAGATTTTTAGATCTAAGTCTGTGATCCATTTTAAGTTTAATTTTGTACACAGTGTGGTATAGGGGCCAACTTGTTCTTTCACATGTGGGTATTCAGTTGTCCCAGAGCTACTGGTTGAGGAGATTGTTCTTTCCTTGTTGACCAGTCTTGGCATTCTTGTCAAAAATCAATTGGCCATATATGTAAGGGTTTAGTTTTAGACTCTCAATTCTATTCTCTTCATCTCTATAGTTATCCTCACGCCAGTATGATACAGTCTTGATTACTGTAGTTTTGTAGTTAGGTTTTGAAATCAGATTGTGTGAGTCTTCCAACTTTGTTCTCTTGACTATTTTGGGTCCTTTGCATTTCCATACAAATTTTAGGATTAGTTTGTTAATTTCTGCAAGGAAACCTGTTGGGAATTTTAATAGAGATTACCGTACATTAAATCTGTGTGTCTATCAATTGCTATCTTAGCAAATTGAAATCTTCAAACTCATGAACATAAGATATTGTTACATTTATTTAGGTCTTCTGTCATTTTTTCAACAATGTAGTTTTCAGAGTACAAGTTTTATGTTTCTTTGCTTAAACTTACCTCTAAGTATTATTCTTTTGATGTTATTATAAATGGAATTGTCTTAATTTTAGTTGCAGATTGCACATTATAAATGTAAAAATGTATTTGATTTCTCTATATTGATCTTCTATTCTTTAATCTTAATGAATTCCTTTATTAGTTCTAATAGTTTTGTGGTTTACGATTTCATTAGGATTTTCTGTGTACAAAATTATGTAATCTGCAAATAGAGACAGTTATACTTCTTCCTTCCTAGGGTTCTTTTTAAACATTGTATTTTCCTATGTAGATAGAGAAATTGAGACTTTAGAACTTGAAAAAAGCAGGAAAATGGATTCTCTTCTAGAGCCTCTGGAAGAAACTTAACTTTGACAATATCTCAATTTTAGCCCATTGAGACCTGTGTCAGACCCACGGAACTACGAAAAAATGAATTTGTGTTGTTTTAAGCATACGGCAATTTATTACAGGAACAATAAAAAACTAATAACTTTTTCTCTAATTGTTACACAAAATGTAGCTTACTATATATACTACTGGTCTTTTTATTTACTGTATCTTAGGGATAACTGCACGTTACTCTTTTAAGAGAAGATGTATAACACTCCACTATATAAATGTCATTTATTTACTCATTTGCCTACTAATGCTCACTGAGACTGTATTCTGTCTTTTATTAGTACAAGTTGTACTGCAAAAAATAATCTTACACATACATCATTTGTAATTATCAGAGGATACATTCTCAGCTGTGAAATTGGCTAGGCCAAGGGGTGTATGTATATTTAGTTTTGCTATATATTGCCAAGTCACCCTCCATGAAGGTTGTAAATTGGTTCAGTCTCTATGCAGGGGAACATATGGATACATGAGGGTGCCTGTCCTCACCCACACAGTTGCATACTTACTTTAAAGTTGACTGTGTACACCAGAGTTATGAACTAAGAGCAAGCTTCCAGTGAAAGACTGATACAAGTCACCTAAATCCTGATCATGCGCCTTGGTTGGTATGGCTCCATTGGTTGGAGCATCATCCTATAACCAAAAGGTTGCAGGTTCAATTTCTTGTCAGAGCACATACTTAGGCTGTGGGTTTGCATCTCTGCCCAGGTGCAGATACTTACCATCCTGGCCTGGGCCCATAGGGGAGGCAACCAATCAATGCCTCTCCTTTCCATGGATGTTTCTCTCTCCCTTCTTCTCTCTCTAAAATAAATGAAAAAAAATTCCTCTGGTGAGGATTTTTAAAAAATACTGATCATTTTCCAAAAGCCCTTGTGACCACCTCTCTGTGTGGGGTTATATGGGGAGAATTCAATCACCTATAGAATCCCATAGTGAACATATCTGACTTTGTACAAAATTCAAAGGTGTCTTGAAGAATCATATAGTGTTTGAGATGGCACCTTACATCAACCGGAGCAGCGATGTTCAACTTTTTTAATCTCATGGCACACATAAACTAATAACTAAAATTCTGTAGCACACACAAAAAACTCTTTTTTGCTGATCTGACAAAAATAGGTATAATTTTGATTCATTCACACCAGACAGCTATTGTTGTGTTGGCTGTTTTCACATTTTTATTTGACAATCTATGAAAAAGAGGTCTGTGGCCCAGAATAAATAAGATATTTTATGTTTTAAAATTCTTGCTCACAGTTGAAGATCAACAATCTAAATGAATCTCTTCCTTTGACAGAGCTTCAAATTTCACGTAGTTTTTAGCTGAACAGGACACAGAGTGTATCTGAATAAAGAGCACTTTAGGGACAAAATGTGGCATTCAACCAGTGCCCACACATCTAATTCACTTATCCTCCTTTGAATCAGCATCTTGCTCAATTGCTGCTGGAAACAATGCAGCCCATTTTTCCTGGTTTCCCCAGGAAAGGGCTCTGCTCTGAAAGACAGCAAAGGAGAAGAGTTTGCAGGTCCCCAGAGAGGCACAGGGTTTTGCTCTACTTGTTGTCTCCACAGTATCTTGGAAGATGGTATGAAATTGAGAAGATCCCAGCGAGCTTTGAGAAAGGAAGATGCATCCAAGCCAACTACTCACTAATGGAAAATGGAAACATCAAAGTGGTAAACCAGGAGCTGAGGTGAGTGGCTGTGGTTTCAAAGGCATTGCACATCCTGCAGCCAACCCTGCAGAGAGCTGTCCTCAGGTGACTGGGTGTCCTTGCAGTCTAGTTAACAGAAGATTTGATCATTGCTAGGTCTGGACTGCCTACTTACAGCAGGCCTTGAGAGGACAGCTTTTGGCAGGCAGTACAGTGGGACTTAGAAGTCATTCACTCATTTCCATGACCACTTGCTAAGCACCTATTGGGCACTGGATCCTGTGAGAGCCACTAGGGACTCAATAGTAACCCAAACTGCAGGTTCCTGTTCTCACTGCAAATGAAGACTCTACTAGCAAAGGATATCAGGGACCATCTTGTCTTACCTCCAAACCAAGAGAGAAGCCCTTTCTGTATCACTTACTGACAGAGGGCACCCAGCTTTGCTTGAAGCCTCCAGGAAACTGGGCACTCATCATCATCCGTGATAATTTATCCAATCCCCAGACAGCTTGAGCCATTAGAAAACTCCTTTCCTTATTATAAGCAAGGACCAAATACATAAATAGACAAACTCTAGGTTACGTAAACAGGATATCTTATAGCAGTGTACTTTTCTATTACCGAGTGCTTCATACAGATTGATGTTTAATCCTCAAATTCACACTTCGAAAAGCAGCCATAAACTTAAAAAAGCCTCAGGAAAGCTCCTACTCACCCTCTATCAACAAAAATAAGAGCAACAATAAAAACAGTAACTAATAGTTATTAATCACTTCCTATGGGCAAGGCACTACTCTGTGTATATATGTATACACACATGTGTATGTATCTGTATGTATGGATGTATATATACACAGGGTGGGCAAAAGTAGGTTTACAATTGTTGGTATGGAAAATAATGCAATAATTAATAAATAATAATACAAGAATAAACTCTGCGTTTCACATACTCACAACTGTAAACCCAAGTTTTCTCCACCCTGTGTATTGATTTAGTATCATAACAATCCTGAAGTAGTGCTGTCATTAACCCCATTTTTATGTATGCAGAAACTGAGGTGCAGAGAAGTAAAGTAATTTGCCAAAGTGTCACACAGCTTATAAGTGACGACGCTGAGATTCCAACCCAGGAGAAGAGAACCAAAGACAAATAAAAGAAAGGGTGGGATTGTAAGATTGTCCTACCTGTTCCTTAGGGAATCTAAAAATTGTGTTCAACTCCAAGAAAACAAGTACAACCCAGCCTGGAAGTTACTTAGGCTCAGAGGGACTTTCTGAGGCCACCGAGCTTCCTGTGAGCCAAAGCACAATGGGTTGACTCTCTGACTCTCCATGAACCAAAGAAACAAAGGACCCTGAGGACCTCTAGGGAGAAGTTCAGCTCATTTCAGAGCCCAGGAATGGCTACAGGAATTGAGATGTAGACTCTCAGAAGATCACAGGAATTTTGCAGGCCCTGAAGTTGCAATGACTTTATTTCTTTTTTTATATAGATTTTATTTATTTATCTTTAGAGGGGAAGGGAAGGAGAGAGGGAGAGAGACATCAGTGTATCGTTGCCTTTCGTGCATCCCCTGCTGGGAGTTGGCCTGCAGGGAACTGGCCTGCAACCCAGGCATGTGCCCTGACTGAGAATTGAACCGCGATCGTCTGAGTCGCAGGCCCGCGCTCAATCCACTGAGCTACACCAGCCAGGGCTGCAATGACTTTCTTTCAAATCTTTTATCCCATTTGAGGACCAAGAGTCAGACAATAACACAGATCCCAACACCCATGTGATCCCCCCTCTCCTTCAGAGTTGGCGAGGATCCTGAGTGTTAGAGTGCTCTACATCTAAGATCACACCTGGTTAAGGTACAAAGAGATATGAAGAAAGGTTTGCTAGTCGTACGTTCTCCTTCCAGGAGTACTGCAGAGTAAATGGAAGCCATATCAAGGAGTCTGAGCAAAACACTAGTCAGGGTCAGAGAACTTGAAGGACAAAGCATCTGGCACAGGGATGGGAACTGAAGGATTCAGGCTTTTGAGAAAGGCTGCCTAGCCTCAAATCCTGGTTCTGCCACTTACTAATGACCTCATGTTAGGTTATCTGTAATAATTCTCAAGGATCCCTTTTCACCTAAGTAAAATGGCAATACTCATCATACCTCCCCCAGAAAGCTTTGTGAGCAAGAGCAAGTCAACACGTGTAAAGCACTTAGACCAGTATTTGGCATATAGTAATCATTTAATAAGTACTTCCTATTATCTTTAATCTGCTGCTACCCTTGAAAATACCCATGCATTTTCCCATTAATAAGTGACTTTCTGGTCACAGATTGGTATTTTTAAAAGTGTTCTAGCCCTAGCTGGTGTGGCTCAGTGGATTGAGCACAG
Source organism: Sturnira hondurensis (assembly GCF_014824575.4). Taxonomy (NCBI): domain Eukaryota; kingdom Metazoa; phylum Chordata; class Mammalia; order Chiroptera; family Phyllostomidae; genus Sturnira; species Sturnira hondurensis. The sequence goes on from NW_028095988.1 coordinate 36,195, forward strand.
GCCTGGGAACCAAAGGATCATGGTTCGATTCCCAGTCAGGGCACATGCCTGGGTTGCAGGCCAGTTTCCAGTAGGGGACGCACAAGAGGCAACCACACATTGATATTTCTCTCCCTCTCTCCTTCCTTTCTCTTCTCCTCTAGAGATAAATAAGTAAATAAATAAATGAATAAAATCTTTTTTTTAAAAAAGTGTTCTGGAGCAGAACGCAAATGATAGTGAAAGGAGGAAAAGCCTGATGGGAAGAGACTGGTTTGTTGCTAAGCAACTGCATGCAGATAGAAATGGACTATCTCCCCAATGGCTGAGTTCCAGGTCAGAGAGCAGGGCTCTCTCTGGCCCTATTCAATGACAAACAGAGAGTGTATTCAGGACCATCACAGTACATGTCCCACCCTCCCTGACCTGCTTCTTATAGGATGGTTCCCAGGACATGCATCACCACTAACCATTGCCTGCTAACTTTCTGACGCATACTGTTGCTCCAATTTTAGTTTGCCCCCCAGGACTGATGAACAAGCAGCTCCTCTCCTGACCTCCTAGGAAGAACCCCTACCCTGGGGGTTCTTTCTGATGTCTGAGTACCCACCCTGTGTGCTGCCTCCATCCCCACACCTTTCTTCTCTGCCATGGCTCTATGGGGTTACCGGGAGTTATCCAGAAATGGGGTCGGCTCCCTTCAAAACAGTGAAAATTTTTCATACAACTTAAGACCATCACTTTTCTATATATATACCATTTTATCTTGTACCACTAAGAAAGAAATGACACTGCCAATTTTGAGTATAGGGTGTTATTAATTGTAAGATGTACATTTCTTTATATTTAACATCTCTGAGACCTGAATATACCTCAGAATCACTGAAATAAGGTCAATGTTTGCTCACCACCTGCTTATACCTGGCCTACATCAAAACTTCCCACATGTAATCAGAACTTGCTGAACTGGAAGGGGCCTCAGAGTTCACGTATATGAATTCTTCTATGGGAAAGATGTCACGTGAGATCACTGAGGCCGAAAGTGGGTCTTACAGATCTCCAGACTCTACATTTTGCATTATTTTGAGTCATCAAGTCGGTCCTTATTTTTTTCTTTGGTTTCATCTCATTTTTAAAGAAGTAATTCACTTTTTAAAAATTCTTAGTGTACTGCATTATTTTGTTTGTTTTTTCTTTTTTTTTTTTTTACTTCTTTTTTTCTGGAGCTTTGCAGGCCATTGCACACAGTCCAAAAGACAGTGTCAAAGTGCAAGGGCCTAACGTAGCATCCAGTCCTAGATCAATGCAATTGCTGCGTTTCATCACCCCAAATCTGTATTCCTCTACTTGGTCTCAGAGACGGTCGTAAAGTAAAAGGGAAAGAATGAAATGAGAGTCTCATCTTCCTTCGAGATCCTCTGTAACCAGAAATCATAATGTTGGCCACTATGGTTCCTAGTGCACCAAATATTGCCTCTCATTGATTGTTGCCTTTCTGTGAGTTCAGGTTATTTTTTAACTCATTGCAGATCTGATGGAAATGTGAATCAAATTGAAGGTGAAGCCTCCCTGGTTAACCTCACAGAGCCTGCCAAGTTGGAAGTGAAGTATTTCTGGTGTAAGTACTCCCCTGAGAAGGATTCAGGGAGAGGAGATGGGCACATTGAGGACTAGAGCCCTTGGCCAGAGTACTTGTGTCACATCTGAGTGTCATCCATAATGACTCAATGCGTAATTATTTATTGAGCACTTACTCTACACCAGGTACTGGGCAAGTTGCTGGAGATGCAATGATAAGGAAGACAGAGCTGACCCTAGTCCCAGGCAGTTTACTATAAAACTACTGTGAGTGTTTCAACAGAGGAAGCACAGATCAAAGCAGTAAGAGATCCAATACAGTCTTGTTTCCTAGTGGAAGCTAAAGCCTGAAAAATGAATAGTTATTAGCAGAACAGCTAATATGTACAAAAGCTTGGAGACAAGAGACTCACAAAAGTGGATGTAATTGTTGGGATCCCCGAGAGGTATTTAATCATAGGCATTTGCTCTTTGAATTCCATGCTAACTGAATGCCCATAGACAACAGAGTAAGCATCATTTATTAGTTGTGTTGCCGATAAAGATACACTGGAGGATTCAGCTCAGAACTGTGAGGCTTTCTAATGCCAAAGTGCTTGGGGCAGATGTGGAAGTCACCAGATGCAGAAGGATTCACTACCTTCCTCCCCCATCCCCTCTGGCTAGGTGAAGGGCCAAGAGTGGGGCAGAGAGGAAGTTCTTATTCTATAGACCAAGATAGGAATGCTGAGAGGAGGAGAAAACAGTCCCTCCCACACGTATGACCATGGGCAACTACACATCTACCCTTACAGTTGTGAAGATAAATTAGATAACACATGCTCTGTAAGCTGTAAAGGGCTTTCTGCAGGTCAGTTTCTCTTGTGATTTCTACAAATAAGAAAGTGAGGTAAAGAAAAGCTAGGTGATATAGGCACCATTACTGGACTACTTAGAGGCAAAGTTGGGACTAAAACCTAGGTATCCAAACTCTCAACTGAGAGATGGGGATGGGGGTGAAGGTCAAACAGTGTGTGCACAACCTTCATAAGGAAGGTTTCAATAAGAACTAAAAGAGGCAAGAGTGGCTGGGGAAGCAGAGGAGGAAGAGATTTATTGTGGTTGAAGGGATCAGATGTTCGCATTGGGTTTTGCAGGGTGTATGGGAGATGATGGGAACGGATGTTCCACGTGGAGAGAATGGCATCAGAAAAGTCCTGAAGGGTCCAGGAAGTGGGAGACAAGAGTTGGGGTGGAGGTGGGGCAGGTCTCCAAGGCCATGTTAGAGAGGTTGAAAGTTCTTCCATGAGAAATAAGAGACTATCAAAGTTTTCTAATAGACATAGACGTTTTCTTTACTAAAAGGAAAATATCTGGGTAAATTTATGCTTGAGCACTGCATCCTGTAGGGAGGAAGACAGAGTGTGTATGCTTGAATGCACGCAAAGTTGGGCACAGTGCTGCTGCTGACATATCACTCAGAGTTGAATAGCTCTCAGTCCAGTGGGGAACACACAAAGCAGTTAAAATTCAACAGTAGCAGATATATGGTGAATATATGCTCTCATGAGTGAGTCAGGCAGGCAGCACCAACAGTGATAGAAACGTAAGTCAAAAACAATACTCAATTTATCTCCTGCAGCCTTGTCCAGGCTTCCATTCGGACATCCTCCAAGTGTCCTTCTGTTTTTATATTTATAAACAGATAGAGAGTCAGAGGAAGGATGGGTGGTCATCTGAACTAAACCTCTTGGGTCCTGACTGTCGCCATACTCTAAGGGTCCTTGATCCCCAGCCACACTCCAACCACACTCATACTGCCTCCTTTGTCCAGTGGCTTAGCTCTGGTTTGACTGGACAACAGTGAGACTATTTCTGAGTGGAGGGGGTGGAATGCTTAAAACCCAAGAAACCAAATCTCCCAGGATTGCACATGTGTCCAAGTCTTTTGTTCTTCTGAGGTCAGCACACGTCTCTCTCCCATGTGGGTCAGTCTTCCACTTAAACTTTACAAGCTATGCTAGGAGTTTCCCTTGTCTTGAAGCTTGACTGTGGCAGTCAAACTCACAGAGGAAGTTTCTGGATTTAGATGTAGAGGGTAAATCCCCTACCTCTCCTCTTATGGATCCCTTTAATTTGGGGCTTTTAATGCTATACAGGTTATCAATCAATGAACCCTTATAGACCTTTCGTAAGAAAGAGCTTATAACCCATTGTCACCCAGTTTACCATATTTTTAAGAATAGGAAGATTTTCAAAGAGCAGGCAGGAAGAAAAACAAACAAACCAACATTAGCCCCTGCCTCCTCCCTTGGTCAGGTTCTAGAGGAAGCTGGCTGGTATCTACTCAGAAGGCCTGAGGCCCCTCACCTTACATTCTGTACAGTGCTTAGCTAAGTCGTAGCTTCATATACACTAGTGCTAAGTGCAACCTGGCAGTCTAGGGGGTCCAGTCAAATTCCTCAGTTTTGGGCTTCCCAAGACCAACCTGCTACCAGATCCCATCTGGGAGGATCCAGAATGTTAGCTCTGAACTTTGACTTCATATTAGAATTACTGGTGGGGTAGGACTGATATTTTTCAAAGCACCCAAACAGTTTCCACATGAAGCTGGAATTAAGAACCACTGATCTAGAAGAACCAGGGCCCCAGAATGTGACTTCCAGGTCCTGAAGATGGAGGTTGCTCTTGCCCTGATCCCTCTTAATACTGTCCTCCTCTGTCTGGTTCTCAGTGATGCCTTCAGCTCCATATTGGGTCCTGGCCACCGACTACGAGAACTATGCCCTCGTGTACTCCTGTACCACAATCATCTGGCTGTTTCACGTAGATCATGTTTGGATCTTGGGAAGAAACTCTTACCTCCCTCTAGAAACAGTGATCTATCTAAAAGATATTCTGACCTCGAATAACATTGATACCGAGAAAATGACTATCACAGATCAGGTGAACTGCCCCAATTTCCTGTAACAGGCTCTAAAAGGAGGCTGCATTCACCCCATGTTCCCTCTTTCGCTTTGCCTTTTCCTGATTCTATCCCTTTTCTCGTAACAACAAACCAACCCACCAAGGCAAACCATTCCAGTTACAGAAGGGAAATTTGACAGCAAAAGCCAGTGGAGAAGAACTCAAGGAAAGTTGGCCCAAGCACTCAGCCATTTACTACTCTGTTACCTGGTGTGCCTAACAATAAACTTTTGCTGACTTGCTGTGCTCACAGTAAATTTTGAATTGAATCATTTGTGGATTTTTAATTACTAGGAAATCTTTAATCAGTTATGTTGGAAAAACAAAGCACGGAACAGTTTACATTTAAAGGTTGACCACCCTGTTTCTAGGAAGAGAAAGCTGATGGCAAAGGCATATTCTCAAAGACTGGGTGGGCGCCCCCTTCTGTATTAGGCATTCCTTTGCAGGAGAATCATTTAGTGTTTTGAGTTTTAGGCAGGCAGTTTCCTTGAAGCATTTACTTTGTCATCAGGAGGTTTTCAGAATCAAGCTGAAGAATGAGACCATCTTGGAGTCTGTACAAGAATGAAGATAATCTATAAGGGAGATCTTATGGAAATTTTTTTTAATGTTTTACTTGGGGAAGAGGGTCTTTTATTCAACTGATATTTAACTGAGGCCCAGCTGCATTCCAGGCACTGAAAAGTACAGAATCCCTGTCCTCCCACAGAGGTTCACAGACCAGTGAGGGAGACTGGCAAGTTAAAATAAAATGTAATCCAAGCTGAAGAATGCAAAGGTAGAGGCTTGTGAAGAAACCATGGGAGGTCCAAGAAAGTTTCCAACCCTGTAAGACACAGGCAGCCGTGAGATTATACAGTCACACCTCCAGGCGTTCCAACTTCAGGGAGTCAAGAATCACCTTGAGGTTTTTTTTTTCTTTTTTTAATATTGTGACTTTCAAAATCAGAAAGACTGCAGTTTCATTTAGCTCACATAACATTTACAATCTACTAATGCTTTAGGAAGTGAATAGAAATTTAAGCGATTTGATTTGATTTGTGCTTTTTCGACATGAATATAAAATACTAATTTCCTTAAGCACTTGAGACTTTTTAATGCTTTATATTAAAGGTTACAAAAATTCCAAGGACCTTAATATGTAAAGCTTTCATTTTACTAAATAAATATGATCTCAAAATGTAGCTCTCAGTTTGAAAGTCTTAAAGGCTGAAAAACACTGGGCCAAAAGGTGGTATGGAGGAGGTAGGTATTAAAGGAGAAGACCCTCTCTTCCCAGCTCTGCCTGCTGCTGTGCCCTGTGCTTTATCACACTGCTCACCCCACCAGAGAGCACTTGGCTCCTCTTCTAAAATACAGTTCTTCCCGAGAGTGTTAAGATGTTATCTATCTCTTATCTTGTGGTACAAAATAAGTTATGATTGCATTACTCTTAACAGCTCTCTGGTAATGCATAAAACAATGAAAGTGACTACACTTTGCACCTATTCCGGTATCTTGCCAAAAACAGAGGCTCAAATTTTTTATGTGAATGAATTTCTGAATGGGTGGATAGAAGGATGGGCTTAGAGTTTTTGATAAAGAAAACTATAGACTTCCAGCCAAAATGGAGGCATAGGTGGACACAGTGTGCCTCCTTGCACAACCAAAATTAAGGACAACAAAAATTTAGAAACAAAAAAACAACCAACAGACAGAAAAACTGAACTGTAAGGAAGTCCGACAACCATTCGTCCAGACTGGTAAGAGGGGCAGAGTCGGCTGCAAGTGGAGAGGGATTGCAGCAGGAAAAAGCAGGGGTTAGCAGATCCGGGGTATGCAGGCAGTAGCTAGCAGACCCCTGACACAGGGAGGCAATGAGCAGACCCAGTGAGGTGCACAAGACAGCCAGCTGGCAGACCGCTCAACCCAGGGCCCCAGTGACTGGAAATAAAGCCTAAAAGCATCAATTGAAAACACTTGTGGGGGTTGAGGCGCCAGGAGAGACTCCCAGCCTCACAAGAGAGTTTGTTGGAGAGACCCACAGGGTCTTAGAACATACATAAGCCCACCCACCTGGGAACCAGCACCAGAAGGACCCAGTTTGCTTGTGGGAAGAAGCAGAAGGGACTGAAATCCAAGAGTGGAGCAAGTGCCATTGTTCCCTCTCAGACCCTGCCCCCACATACAGTGTCACAACCCAGCAACTCGGTTGTCCCGCCCTGGTGAACACTTCAGGTTGCACCCCTCACTACATAACAGGTGCAACCAGACTAAAAAAAAGGCTCAAATGCAAGAACAAATCAAAGCCCCAGAGCCAATACTTTTAAGTGACTAAGAGATAGCCAACCTATCATATGCACAGTTCAAAGCACTTGTGATCAGAATACTCACAGAATTGGTTGATTTTGGTTGTAAATTAGATGAAAAAATGAAGGCTACACTAAGTGAAATGATGGAAAATGCACAAGGAACCGATAGTGATGGAAAGAAAACTAGGACTCAAATCAATGGAGTGGACCAGAAGAAAGAAAAAAACAACCAAACAGAAAAGAATGAAGAAACAAGATTTCAAAAAAATGAGGAGAGGCTTAGGAACCTCCAGGACATCTTTAAATGTTCCAACATCCAAATTATAGGGGTACCAGAAGGGGAAGAGGAAGAGCAAGAAATTGAAAACTTATTTGAACAAATAATAAAGGAGAACTTCTCCAATCTGGCAAAGGAAACAGACTTCCAGGAAGTCCAGGAAGCTCAGAGAGTCCCAAACACGTTGGACCTAAGAAGGAACGCACCACAGCACATCATAATTACATTAGCCAAGATTAAAATGAAGGGGAGAATTCTAGAAGCAGCAAGACATAAGGAGACAGTCACCTACAAAGGAGTTCCCATCAGACTGTCAGCTGATTCTCAAAAGAGACCCTACAGGCAAGAAGGGGCTGGAAAGAAGTATTCCAAGTCATGAAATCCAAAGACCTACAACCAAGATCACTCTATCCAGCACAGCTTTCATTTAGAATGGAAGGACAGATAAAGTGCTTCTCAGATAAGGTCAAGTTCAAGGAGTTCATCATCATCAAGCCCTTATTATATAAAATGTTAAAGGGACTTATTTAAGAAAAAGAAGATAAAAAATATGAACAGTGAAAGGACAGCAAACTCACAGTTATTAACAACCACACCTAAAACAAAAGCAAACTAAGCAAACAACTAAAATAGGAGTGGAGCCACAGAAATGGAGATCACATGGAGGGTTAGCAACAGGGGAGTGGGAGGAAGAGAAGGGGGGAGAAGGTACAGAGAATAAGTAGCATAGATGGTGGGGAGAAAATAGACAGGGGGAGGGTAACAGTAGTGTGGGAAATGTAGAAGCTAAAGCACTTATGACACGTGGACATGAACTAAAGTGGGGGAATAAGGAGGGGAGGGGTGTGCAGGGTGAAGGGGAATGAAGGGGGGAAGTGGGACAACTGTAATGGCAAAATCAATAAAATATACTTTTTGAAAAGTAAAAAAAAAAGATGGCAGTAAGATAGGTGGGAGCAGAGTCTACTTCCCCCTGCACACAAGTGGAACACCTAGCCAATCTTCTGAGGAACAGAGTGAATAGCCAATGGTATCCCAGCATATGTAAAGGTTGGAGGCCAGAATTGTAGAGGACATTGATAAATCAGGTGGTAAAAAGATTGCGTTGGGACATTAAGATCCCTGAGACCACTGTGAGGACTAGTGAAGGGTGGTAACAGTCCCAGACCTGGTGCCTGCCAGGATTCTTGGAAGAGAGCCAGGTCAATGGCTCCCTCCCCTGCCAAACAGGGAGGTTTGAGCAGCACCAGGATTTACCCCCCACCTGGTTGTTGTGGATAATAAAGAAGAAGTGGCAAACACACAGGGGCAATGTGCACTCACTAAGAGTGTGGACACCGGCTGGGTCATTACCAGAGAAATTGGAGAGCTGGGTAACAACTGGAGAAGTAAGAATTGGGCCATAATGGATCCTGACCCAGACAGTCTCCAGTCTGGTTGGAAAGTTTGGCTGTGTGAGGGGCCAGGTGCTTGTTTGGAGCAACAAGGTTGAACAGGAGGAATTTTTTTTTAATGGCTCTCGGTAGCTGTTTTAGGAAGACTCTGCAGCAGCAGATGCCTCTGCCTCCATTGGCTGAGTCCCAACAGAGTCCACAGCCTTGGCTGCACCCCTACCCTCACCCCAGCCACAGTGGTGGAGGGTGCCTGTCCATGTCTGGGGGCAGCCCCAGCAGCACACACTGCTGCTGCAACAGAAGAAGCCCTGTGCACACACACACCCCACCAAACACTTGCCCGTGCCCACCACCACTGTCTTTCTACCCCACCCTCCAGGCCAGATTGTCTTGCTAAGATGAAGGCAGAGGTTCCCCATGCCAAGGAGAGCAGCAGGGCTCAGGGAGTCAGAAGTCCCCAGAAGGGCTTGACTCAGTGGGAGAGCCAAACTACCCTGAAGAGATTTTGAGAGGCCCTAGAATCTAGGACAGCAAAGAGCGAGAAGATTGTGGGTGAGTTGTCCCTAACTGGTGCACCTCGAGGACAGCATGACCACTGGACTGAAAGTGTAGGCCTGGTGTAGAAGGGCTCTGGGAGCCTGACAGTAAACTGAGGAACTGGGTTGGAGGCTGGGAAACTGCAAAGAGTGAAGCTCCCACCCTGACCCCATCTGCACAAAACCACAGGAAGGGAGAAAAGTAAAACCCAACTAGCCAGGATGATCAGCAAACTCACTTGGACGGTTTAAAGCCAGCAGGAGCCTTTTTCTTCTTCTTTTTCTATATTTCTCTCTCTTTTTTTTCTTACAAGTGAGACAGTTAGACCTGGAGTTGTGAAAGGACCAGAGTCAAACCCAAAGAGGGGTTATCCCAACAAATGAGAAACTGAGACAAATTTCACTTTGCTACTCTAGAGAGCTTGCAAGTTATTGTTTATTTGTATTATTTTTATTTTTTATTACTTGTACTTCTTTCATTTTATTAGTATTATTTAATTTCTTTCTGTTTAGTTTTCTTTGCTTTGTGTAATTGCATTGGTTTTCCTTGTTCTCTCTTTCTTAGTGTATTTTTAATTTTCCTTCTTTCATTAAACTTGTGTTCAATAGCACATTACTCCAGGTCCTGTACTTCCTATTCTTGTTATTCAAAGCACATAGATTCTGTCACATGATTGTTGCTCCATTACTTTTATAAATAATTGTTGTTCCATACAATTGCAAATACTACACAGCACCCCTTCCAGATCCTAGCTCACTTCACTGTCTTCTGGAACTTTATTACTGTTGTGGTAAATTCTAGTGTCTTGCACACTACACATGTTTTCTATCCTTTACTCTCACTATATCTCATAATTTGACCTCCCTCAAGCTCACTGTTTTCTGGATCCAACTCACAATCCTTCCCCCATCCTAACAAGAGTCTTATCTTTTTTCTGCCCTGTCTAAAAAGTGTCTAGTTGGGTGAAATATCACAATTAACACTACACTTATCCAAAGTATCTCCTGTCTATTCTATATGGGTTGGTCCTTTATGTCCCATAGAATACACTTCCACTGTCATAATCCATTTTGCCTTCCCCCACCAAATGATCACATAAAAGAGTAGGTGGGAGCTGTGAACACCAGTGTACCTGCTGGAAAAAAGAACCAACAAAGGAACCACCAACAGATAATAACAGAATAAGATGAAGAAGTGAGTGGAAGCTGCACTAACCACCACCCAGAACCAATCTGGAATTACAACTAAACAGTGGAAAAATTACCTATAACAAACAACTGAACAATAGTGAGAGAGAATCCTCAAAACCTAAGACAGACACAGGAAACAGTTTCAACACAACCTGTCTGCACCTGAACAACAGAATACAAGATGTGCTGGACAGGGTGATCCTCAGTTAACCAGATGGAGAGAAGGAACAACCAGAGAAAGACCCAACAACAATCAAAACCCAAAGACATCCGAAGAGCCCACATAAACGACAACCCAAGAGCAGCAAGTTCAGGAGATCAAGGAGACTGCACTCCTGAATCTCACTGGTCTTCTACCACAGAAGCTCACACCAAAAACTCAGGGAGTGAGAACAGATCAATTTGAGAAGCCGAGACTAACAAAAACAGTCTCACAAAAAATGGTAGAAAAACAAGCAAACCACAAATGAAAGGAAAGGAGGAAACCTCAGAAAGAATGCTAATTGAAATAGAGGCAAGTCAACTGTCACATATTCAGTTCAAAGCAATGGTTACAAGGAAGCTCAATGAGCTCACAGAGAAATACCAAAAGCTAAAGGGAAACTAAAATGAACTCACTGCAAATTATATCAACATGAAAAAGGAAGTAGAAACTATCTACAAGGGCCAAGAGGAAATGAAGAATACAATTTCTGTATTGAAGAACACTGTAGAAGAAATCAAAAGCAGGACTGATGAAGCAGAGGGTCGAATGAGTGAGCTGGAGGATAAGGTAGGAGAAAACACCCAGAAAGAGCAAGAAAAAGAAGAGGGACTCAGAGAGAATGAACATGCGTTAAGGAAACTGCAGGACAACATGAAATGTAATAATATTCATATAACAAGGATGCCAGAAGGAGAAGAAGAAGAGCAAGGGAGAGAAAACTTCTTTGAAAAAGTAACGATGGAAAACCTCCCTAATTTGATGAGAGAAACAGTCATACAAATCCAGGAAACACAGAGAGTCCCAATCAAGAAGAACCCAAAGAGGCCCACTGCAAGACACAAAATAGTTAAAATGGCAAAATTCCAAGACAAAAAGAGAGTCTTAAAGGCAGCAAGGGAGAAACAGAAAGTAACACAAAAGGGAGCCCTGATAATGCTCTCAAGTGACTTGTCAATGGAAATGCTCCAAGCCAGAGGGGAATGGCAAGGAATATTGCATGCAATGAAAAACAAATGCCTACGATCAAGACTACTCTATCCAGCAAGCCTTTCAATTAAAATGGAAGGCCAAGTAAGGAGCTTTCCAGACAAAAGAAGCCTCAAAGAATATGCCTCCTCCAAACAAGCTCTGCAAGAGTTGCTAAAGGGACTGCTTTAGAAAAGGGGGAAAAAAGGAGTGTGAGAGAGGGGAACACAGGCACCAAAAAAAATGGCAATGAATAAGTACCTATCAATTATAACCTTAAATATAAACATTAAATGCTCCAATACCAAGACATAGAATAGCTGAATGGATAAGAAATCACGACCCACACATAAGCTGCCTACAAGAGACTCACCTCTGAACAAAAGAGCTACGCAGAGTGAAAGTGAAGGGCTGGAAATAAATATTCCAAGCAAATGGGCAGGAAAAAAAAGCCAGGTTAGCAATACTCATATTAGACAAAATAGACTTCAACAAAAGGGCCATAAAAAGAGCCCCAGAAGGTCACTTCATAATACACAGAGGGAAGAATTCAATAAGAAAACAGAAACATTGTAAATATATATGCACCCAATGGAGAAGCACCAAAATACTTAAAGAAAATCTTGGAGGACTTCAAGAAAGGTATTGACATAAATACAATTATAGTAGGGGATTTTAATACCCCAATGTCAAAAATAGATAGATGTTTCTAACAAAATATCAACAAAGATATAGTGACATTGAAGAAGGTCCTATATCAAATGGACTTAACACATACATAAAGAGCCTTTCATCCCAAAGAAGCAAAACACACATTGTTTTCAAATGCACAGGGAACATTTCCAAAGATAGACCACATGATAGGACAAAAATCAAGCCTCAACAAATTCAAGAAAATTGAAATCACATCAAGCATTTTCTTTCACCACAAGGGACTGAAACTAGAAATTAACCTCAAGGAAAAAACTCAAAAATGCTCAAACTCGTGGAGATTGAATGACATGCTATTAAACAATGAATGGGTCAAGAATGAAATTAGGGAAGAAATCAAAATGTTTCAGGAAACAAATGAAAATGAACTCACAACAACCAAAAACATATGGGACTCAGTGAAGGCAGTTCTGTGAGGGAAGTTCATAGCAATAGAGGCTATCTAAAAAAGATAGAAGCATTTCAAATAAACAATGTAACCCTACACCTACAAGAATTTGTGGAACAACAACAAAAACAGCCCAGAGCAAGTAGAAGGGAGGAAATAACCAAGATCAGAACAGAATTAAATTAAATAGAGACTAAAAGCACAATTCTAGGATCAATAAATCCAGGAGCTTGTTCTTTGAAAAGATAAAGAAAATTGACAAGCCTTTAAGGAGACTGATCAAGGAAAACAGAGAGAGGACCCAAATAAACATAATCAAAAATGAAAGAGGAAAAATTACAACTGATACCACAGAAATACAAAGAATTGTAAGAAATTACTGTGAAGAACTGTATGCCAAGAAATTTGAAAACCTAGGTGAAATAGACAAATTTCTAGAAAAGTATAATCTTCCAAAACTCAATGAAGAAGAAGCAGAAAGCCTGAACAGACCAATAAGAACTGATGAATTGAAGCAGCAATAAAAAAACTCATGACACATGACAGCCCCGGGCCAGATGGGTCCACAAGAGAATTCTACGAACTATTTAAGGATGAGCAAATCCTTATCCTTCACAGATTATTCCAAAAAATCCAAGAAGACCAAACACTCTCAAACTCTTTTTATGAAGCCAGCATAATCCTAATCCCCAAACCAGCTAAAGACATACAAAGAGAGAAAACTTCAGGCCAATATCGCTGATGAACACATGTTAAAATCCTCAACAGAATATTGTCAAATGGCATCCAGCAATACATTAAAAAGATCATACGGGCAGCATCAGTGGGAAACAAAGGCCCCAGTCTGGGTCCAATGCCGGGCGCCTGTGGCAGAGGGAATTCCGGAAGCCTGGCACCCAGTGGGTCTACAACAGACTCCGTGGGAGCTGTGGGAGTCGTGGGCCTGCTACAGGGTCCGTGGGAGAGATCTGACCCCCTCCCTCCCCTCTAGGCAAGGCTGGGCAATAACAGGCAGAGACCGGTGGGCTTAAGTTTACGTAAAGGGTGGCAGGGGCGGAGGGCCCTGTTCAGCTGCGGACTCTGTGGTTGCCAGCCCACCAGCCCACCAGCTCCCTACCCAGGTGATTTGAGAAGGACACTGTCAAGTTGCTGCTCTTTTGGGGATTGGGCTGGGCTGAGAGGTAGGCCTTGTGGAGAAGTCTCTATTGGAAAGTGAAATGTGGTGTTCTGCAACAGCAACTTGCCTCACAGCCCAGGGGAGGGGCGGGAACACCTGGGTCCTGCTGTAGACTGGGAAGGAAAGTGCCAGATACCGCAGGACCCAGGCAGCTTGTCCGGGGTGTAGGCACCCACATCCCAACCCGGTAGCCTGAGCGCGGGCGTGGGGGCGCACACCTGCATCCCAGCCCACAGAGAGGTCCTGCTGCAACCAGGAAAACTGGTTTGGACAGTTTGAAACTGACAAAGGAAGGTTTTTTGCTTGTTGTTTTGGTTTTTTGTTTTGTTTTGTTTTGTTTTTGTTGTTGTTTTGTTTTGCAACTTCTTTTCTAAGTAATCTTATATTTTTAAACTGTATTATTGCTCTATCTTTCAATACTTTGTCCCTCATTTTTCTTTTTGTCTGGTTTTAGTTTTTCTTCCTTTCTTCCCCAAATTTTCAGTTATTCCTCCTTTCTCCTGACTTTTGTGTGAGTGTGAGTGTATGTGTGTATGTGTGTGTGTGTTGGATTGTTTGTTTGTTTGTTGCTTAGTTTTTTTTAACCCCAAGAGACACAAATAACTGGGAACTGCAAAAAGACCATAGTGGGAGCTAAAGAGGGGGCATCTCAGCAATAGTGACACAGAGACAAATTTCACTTGGCTATAGCAGAGAAGCCTCAAGTTGCTGCATAGGTGTATTATTATTATTATTTTTGCATTATTCTCACTTCTTTTTTATTTTAATAATATCTTTGTATTCCTCCTCTTTCTGTACAGGTTTCTTAGTCCTAGCTGGTTACATTGTACTATTAGGCAGGTTTCCCCTGCTCTTTCCTCCACAGTGTATTGCTAATTTTCTATACTTTACACCACTTGCTTTCCTTTGGCATACTACCCAAGCTCTATAACCCCGATTCAGACAGATTACAAAGAGTCTGTCACGTGAATGTTGCTCTAATATTATTGTAAATAATAGCTGGTCTATACAACGGTCAATACTTCACAACACATCTCTTGGAACTTAGGCCACCTTACGGGTTCCTGAATTCTATTACTGTAGTGATTAACTCTATTTGCTCACATGCTACACCTAGTTACTAAGCTTTACTCTCACCTTACCTCAAAATCTGACCATCCGCAACTACACTGCTTTCTAGATACAACTCACAAGCCTCCCCTTCCCAACAAGAGACTTATCTTCTATCCATCCTTTCTTAAAAGTGGCAAGCTGGGTCGAAGAGCATGGTTAACTCTATACATAGCCTAAAGATTGTCTATTTCTTCTCTACCGACTGTAACTGTAAATAACATAAAATACTCTTCTGCTATCATAAACCATTTTGCCTCCCCCTCCAACTATTCACACCCACACACAAAAAAAAGGAGTAAGTGGAAGCAGAGAACACCAAGATACCTGCAGGAGACTGCACCACTGAATTTCACAGGTATCCTACCACAGAAGTTCACGCCATAAACCCAGGGAACCAAAACAGATCAATTTAAGAAGCTGAGGCCAACAAGAAGAATATCACAAACAATGGGAAGACAAAGACACAATCCCTAAATGAAAGAAAAGGAGGAAGCCTCAGAAAGAATGTTAGACAAAATAGAGGCAAGTCAACTATCAAATATTGAATTCAAAGCACTGGTTATCAGGAAATTCAAAGAGCTTACAATGAGCTACCAGAAACTACATGGGAACTACAATGAACTTTCCACAAACTATATCAACATGAAAAAGGAAATAGAAACCATCAGCAAAGGCCAAGAGGAAATGAAGAATACAATTTTTGAACCGAAGAATACAGTAGAAGTTATGAAAAGTAGATAGATGAGGTGGAAGACCGCATCAGTGAGCTAAATGACAGAACAGAAAGAATCTCTCAGACAGAGCAAGTAAAGGAAAAGAGAATCAGAAAGAATGAGCAGGGATTAAGACAAATGCAAGACAATATGAAACGTAATAATATCCAAATAATAGGAATACCAGAAGGAGAAGAAGAAGAACAAGGGATAGAAAACCTATTTCAAAGTGAAATAACAGAAAATTTTTCTAATTTGATGAGAGAAAAAGTCACACAAATCCAGGAATCGCAGAGTCCCAAGCAGGTGGAACCCAAAGAGGCCTACTGCAAGACACATCATCATTAAAATGGCAAACCTCCAACACAAAGAGAGAATCTTAAAGGCAGCAAGGGAGAATGGCAAGAAATATTCCAAGTAATGAGAAACAGAGGACTACAACCAAGGCTATTTACCCAGCAAGGCTCTCAATCAAGATAGAAGGCC
Organism: Sturnira hondurensis; assembly: GCF_014824575.4. Lineage (NCBI taxonomy): Eukaryota > Metazoa > Chordata > Mammalia > Chiroptera > Phyllostomidae > Sturnira > Sturnira hondurensis. The sequence continues at coordinate 52,149 of NW_028095988.1, forward strand.
AAATAAAGAGCTTCCAAGACAAAAGAAGTCTAAAAGAATATGCTTCCACAAAACCAGCTCTACAAAAATTACTAAAAGGGCTGCTTTAAGGAAATGAAAGAAAAGAGAGAGACAGAGGCACACAGGTACATAAATGGCAATGAATAAGTACCTTTCAATAATAACCTTAAATGTAAATGAATTAAATGCACCAATTAAAAGACATAGAATAGCTGAATGGACAAGAAAGAATGACCCACACATATGCTGCCTACAAGAGACCCACCTCAGGTCAAAATACCATCACAAACTAAAAGTAAAAGGCTGAAAACAAATTTTCCAAGCAAATGGATGAGAAAAAAAGCCAGGGTAGCAATTCTAATATCAGACAAAATAGACTTCAGAAAAAAGGGCCATAAAGAGAGACCCAGAAGGTCACTTCATAATACTCAAGAGAAGAATCCACCAAGAAGGCATTAACACCGTAAATATATATGCACCCAACATAGGAACACCCAAATATATAAAGAAAATCCTAGAGGACCTCAAGAAAGATATTGACAGCAACACAATTATAGTAGGGGATTTTAACACCTCATTGTCAAAAATGGACAGATCTTCCAAACAAAATATCAACAAAGATATTGTGGCATTAAATGACACTCTAGATGAAATGGACTTAACTGATATAAATATAGAGAGAGAGTCCTTCATCCCAAAGAAGCTAAATACACATTCTTTTCAAATGCACATGGAACATTTTCCAAGATAGACCACATGATAGGACACAAAACAAGCCTCAACAAATTCAGGAAAATAGAAATCATACCAAGCATTATCTCTGATCACAAGGGACTGAAATTGGAAACTAACCCCACAGGAAAAACCCCAAACACCCAAAATCATGGACACTGAATGGTATGCTATTAAACAACGAATGGGTCAAGATTGAAATTAGGGAAGAAATCAAAAATTTTCTAGAAACAAATGAAAATGAACTCACAACAACCCAAAACTTATGGGACACAGTGAAGGCAGTCCTGAGAGGGAAGTTCATAGCAATACAGGCTTACCTAAAGAAAATAGAAACATTTCAAACAAACAACCTAACCTGACACCTGCAAGAACTCGAGGAACAACAACAAAGACAGCCCAGAGCAAGGAGAAGGAAGGAAATAACCAAGATCAGAGCAGAATTAAATGACATAGAGACTAAAAGCACAAATCTAAGGATCAATGAATCCAGGAGTTGGTTTTTTGAAAAAATAAACAAAATAGATAAACCTTTAAGTAGGCTCATCAAGAAAAGAAGAGAGAGGACCCAAATAAACACAATCAGAAACGAAAGAGGAGAGATTACAACTGATACCACAGAAATAGAAGGGATTGTAAGGAATACTATGCAGAGCTGTATGCCAAGAAATTTTAAAACCTAAGTGAAACGGACAAATTTCTAGAAAAATATAATCTTCCAAAACTCAATGAAAAAGAAGCAGAAAACCTGAATAGGCCAATAACAGCAGATGAACTTAAAGCAGTAATCAAAAAACTCCCATCACACAAAAGCCCTGGACCAGATGGTTTCATAGGAGAATTCTACAAAGCTTTTAAGGAAGAGCTAACCCTTATTCTTCACAGACTATTCCTAAAAATCCAAAAGGAGGGAAAACTCCCCAACTCTTTTTATGAAGTCAGCATCACCCTAATTCCAAAGCCAGATAGAGATACAACAAAGAAAGAAAACTTCAGGCCAGTATCGCTGATGAACATAGACGCTAAAATCCTCAACAACATATTGGCGAATCGCATCCAACAATACATCAAAAAGATTATACACCACGACCAAGTGGGATTCATCCCAGAGATGCAAGGATGGTTCAATATTCATAAATCAGTAAATGTAATACATACATAAACAAAAGCAAAGACAAAAACCACATGATCATATCAATAGATGCAGAAAAAGCTTTTGATAAGGCACAATACCCATTTATGATAAAGGCACTCAGAAAAATGAGAATAGAGGGAGCATTCCTCAATATATTAAAGGCCATATATGAAAGACCTACAGCCAACATCAAACTCAATGGGCAAAAGCGATCAGATAAGAAAAGGAAATAAAAGGCATCCAAATTGGAAAAGAGGAAACAAAACTGTCATTGTTTGCAGATGACATGATAGTGTACACGGAAAATCCTATAGCCTCTACCAAAAAACTGCTTGAACTAATAAATGAATTTGGGAAAACAGTGGGATACAAAGTCATTTTTGTATACCAACAATGAAACAGCAGAAGCAGAAATCAAGAAAAATATCCCATTTGATATAGCAAAAACAAAAATAAACTATGTGTGAATAAATCTAACCAAGGAGGTAAAATACCTCTATGTAGAAAACTACACAACACTGAAGAAAGAAATCAAGGAAGACACCAACAAATGGAAACATATACTATGTTCATGGATTGGAAGAATTAACATCATCAAAATGTCCATACTACCCAAAGCAATTTACAGATTCAATGCAACACCTATTAACGTACCAATGGCATATTTCACAGACATAGAACAAACACTTCAAAAATTTATATGGAACCCTAAAAGACCCTGAATACCAGCTGCAATTTTGAGAAAGAAGAACAAAGTAGGAGGGATCAGAATACCTGATATCAAACTGTATTACCAACCACTGTCATCAAAACAGCCTGGTACTGGCATAAAAACAGGCACATAGACCAATGGAATAGAACAGAGAGCCCAGAAAAAAAAACCCAAATCTCTACAGTCAATTAATATTTGACAAAAGGGGCAGTAACATAAAATTGAGAAAAGAAAGCCTCTTCAACAAATGGTGTTGGGAGAACTGGACAGGTACATGCAAAAAAATGAAACTCAAGCACCAACTTACACCATACACCAAAATAAATTCAAGGTGGATAAAAGACTTAAATGTAAGCCGGGAAACCATTAAAGCCCTAGAGGAGAGCATTGGCAGGAAAATCTCAGATATTTCACACAGCGATATTTTTACTGATACGTCCCCTAGGGCAAGGGACATTAAGGAAAGAATAAACAAATGGGATCTCATCAAAATTAAAAGCATCTGCATGGCTAAGGAAAACAGTATCAAGATAAAAAGAGAAGCAACAGTTTGGGAAAACATATTTGCCAATGATATCTCAGACAAAGGTTTAATCTCCAAAATATACAAAGAACTCACACGACTCCACTCAAAGAAGACGAGCAACCCAATTAAAAAATGGGCAAAGGACTTGAACAGACACTTCCCCAAGGAGGACATACAGAGGATCCAGAGGCACATGAAAAGATGCTCAATATTGCTAGCTATCAGAGAGATGCAAATTAAAACCACAGTGAGATACCACTTTACACCAGTCAGAGTGGCCATCATAAATAAAGAAACAAACAAGTGCTGTAGAGGTTGTGGGGAAAAGGGGACTCTAGTTCACTGTTGGTGGGATTGCAGACTGGTACAACCACTATGGAAAACAGTATGGAATTTTCTAAGAAAACTAAAAATGGATCTGCCTTTTGACCCAGCAATTCCACTGTTAGGAGTATATCCTAAGAACCCTGAAACACCAATCCAAAAGAACCTATGCACTCCGATATTCATAGTAGCACAATTTACGATAGCCAAGAGATGGAAGCAACCTAGATGCCTATCGGTAAATGACTGGATCAAAAAGCTATGGTACATTTACACAATGGAATTCTATGCTGCAGAAAGGAAGAAGGAGCTCCTACCCTTTGCAACATCATGGATGGAACTGGAAAGCATTATGCTGAGCAAAATAAACCAGGTGGTGAAAGACAAACACCATATGATATCACTGTTAACAGGAATCTAAACAACAAAACAAACAAGCAAGCAAAATATGACCAAAGACACTGAAATACAGAACAGGCTGACAGGGACCAGAGGGGAGAGAATCACAGGGGAAAAGGGGAAGGATTCACATAAACAAGTATAAAGGACACATGGACAATAACTAAGGTGGGGGTGGAAATGAAAGGGAATTGGGGAGCACTGGCAGGGGCAGGGCTGGGAATATAAGACAGAAAACTGTACTTGAACAAGAATTAAATAAAATTTAAAAAAATTTTTTAAAAAGATCATACACCATGAGCAAATGGGATTCATCCCAGCGATGCAAGGATGGCACAATATTCACAAATCAATAAACACAATAGACCACATAAGCAAATGGAAAAATAATTACATGATCATATCAATAGATGTGTGGTAAACATTTAATAAGGTACAGCACCTATTTGTGAAATTAGCGCTCAGCAAAGTGGGAATAGAGGGAGCATTCCTCAACATAACAAAGGCCATATATGAGAGACCTACAGCCAACATCATACTCAACAGGTGAAAACTAAAAAGTTTCCCACTAAGATCAGGAACAAGGCAAGGATGTCCACTTTCACCACTGCTTTTCAAAATAGTACTGGAAGTCCTAACCACAGCAACCAGACAAGAAAAAGAAATACAAGGCATCCAAATTGGAAAGGGAAAAGACAAAACTGTCATTGTTTGCAGATGACATGATAATGTACATAGAAAATCCTATAGACTCCACCAAAAAACTACTCAACATAATAAATGAATTTGGCAAAACAGCCAGATACAAAGTCAATACTCAGAAATCAAAGGCACTTTTGTACACCAACAGTGAAACATCAGAAACAGAAATCAGGGGAAAAAATCCCATTTCACATAGCAATAAGAAAAATAAAGTACCTAGGGATAAACTTAACCAAGGAGGTAAAAGATCTGTACTTAGAAAACTGCATAACAATGAAGAAAGTAATTAAGAAAGACACAAACAAATGGAAGCATATGCCACACTCATGGATTGGAGGAATTAACATCATCAAAATGTCTGTACTACCCAAAACGATTTATAGATTCAATGAAATCCTTATTAAAGTATCCATGACATATTCACAGATGTAGAATAAACATTTCAGAATATATATAGAACCACGAACCACCCCAAATAGCTGCAGCAATTTTGAGAAAGGAGAATAAAGCAGGTGGGATCCCAGTACCTGATATGAAACTGTATTTACAAGGCTACTGTAATCAAAACAGCCTGGTACTGGCATAAAAACAGGCATATAGACCAATGGAACAGAAGAGAGAGCCCAGAAATAAACCCAGGTCTCTATGGTCAATTAATATTTGACAAAGGAGGAAGAAGCATAAAATGGAGCAAAAGTAGTCTGTTCAATAAGTGGTGTTGGGAGATCTGGACAGCTACAAGCAAAAAATGAAACTTGATCACCAACTTACACCAAACACCAAAATAAATTCAAGGTGGATAAAAGACTTAAATGTAAGTCATAACACTGTAAAAGTCCTAGAGGAAAACATCAGCAGGAAAATCTCAAAATCCCATTCAACATCTTCACAGATGTCCCATAGCAAGAGACATACAAGAAAGAATAAATAAATGAGACCTCATCAAATTAAAAAGCTTTAATTCCCACTGTTGTTGGGAATGCAGACTGGTGGAAAATAGTATGGAATTTCCTCAGAAAAGTAAAACTGGAACTTCCTTTTGACCTGGCAATTTCACTACTGGGATTATACCCTAGAGAACCCTGAAACACCAATCTGAAAGAACCTATGCACCCCAATGTTCACAGCACCACAATTTACAATAGCCAAGAGCTGGAAGTAACCTCAGTGCCCAGTAAATGAATGGATGAAAAAACTATGGTACATTTACACAATGGAATTCTATGCAGCAGAAAGAAAGAAGGAGCTCCTACCCTTTGCGACAGCATGGATAGAACTGGAAAGCATTACACTGAGTGAAATAAGCCAGGCAGTGAAAGACAAATACCATATAATCTCACCTATCAGTGGAACCTAATCAACAGAACAAACAAGCAAGCAAAATATAACCAAAGACACTGAAATTGAGAACAAGCTGACAGTGACCAGAAGGGAGGGAATTTCAGGGGGAAAGGGGAAGGGTTTGCAGGAGCAAGCATAAAAAACACATGGACAAAAAGAAGGGCATGGCTGGAAACAGGAGGGAGGTGGGGAGGGTTGGGGGGGTGGGCTGGGATGGGGTAAAAGGCAGATAACTTACTTGAACAACAATAACAATTAAAATAAAATATTTTTTTTAAAATGAAACTTGATCAGCAACTTATATCATACACAAAGAAAATTCAAGGTGGGTAAAAGACTTAATATAAATCATGACCACCATAAAAGTCTTAGAGGAAAACATGCAGGAAAACCTCAGACATCCCATGCAGCAATATTTTCACCAATATGTGTCCTAGAGCAAGGGACATAAAAGGACCTCAGCAAACTAAAAAGCTCCTGCATGGCTAAAGAAAACAGCATTAAATTAAATGACAACCAACCATAGGGGAAAACATATTTGCCAATGATACCTCAGACAAGTGTTTGATCCCCCAAATATATAAAGAATTCACATGACTCCACTCTAGAAAGATAAAAAACCAATTAAAAAATGGGCAAAGGACTCGAACAGGCAATTCTCTAAGGAGGACATACAGAGGGCCAAGAGACATATAAAAAGATGCTCAGCATCACTAGCCATCAGAGAGATGCAAATTAAAACCACAATGAGATACCACCTCACACCAATCAGAATGGCCATCATACACAAGTCAACAAACAAGTGTTGGAGAGGATGTGCAGAAAAGGGAACCCTGGTGCACTGTTGGTGGGAATGCAGACTGGTGCAGCCACTGTGGAAAACAGTATGGAATTTCCTCAGAAAAGTAAAATTGGAACTGCCTTTTACCTGGCAATTCCACTGCTAGGATTATATCTGAAGAATTTTAAAGCACCAATCCAAAATAACTATGTACCCCAATATTCATAGCAACACAATTTACAATAGCCATGTGCTAGAAGTACCCTAAGTGCCCATCAGTAAATGAATGAATCAAAAATCAATGGTACATTCATACAGTGGAATACTATGTAGCAGAAAAAAGGAACTCCTATCCTTTGGGACAACAGGGATGTATCTGGAGAGCATTATGCTAAGTGAAATAAGCCAGGTGGAGAGGGACAAATAACATATGATCTCACCTTTAACTTGAACCTGATCAACAAAACAAGGAAGCCAGCAAAATATAACCAGAGACATTAAAATTAAGGACAGTCTGACAGTAATTAGCTGGGAGGTGGGAAGGAATAATGTGGGGAAGGAGGGTAGGGTTTTCAGGAACAACTATAAAGGACCCAAGAACAAAACCAGGGAGTGTGGCAGCAAGGAGGGAAGTGGGGATGGCTGCGGTGGGGTGGGGGGAGTGGGGGGGAGGGGTAAATGCAGACAAGTAACTGAACAACAATAATATAATTTTAAAAATATAAAATAAAATAAAAAATATATAATGGTTTAATCCATGTTATCCCAATAAATCTAATTTTTCAAAAGAAAAGCATTTAATCCGTCTTAAATAGGGTCAACTTTAATCCTAAAATCAGTATTTTAAATAAATACCAAATATGAACTCAAAATATACCTATCCCTGGCTGGTGAGGCTCAGTGGATTGAGTGCCTGCCTGCAGACCAAAAGGTTGCCAATTTGATTCCAGGTCAGGGCACATGTCTGGGTTGCCAGCCAGGTCCTCAATGTGGGGGATGTAAGAGGCAACTGATCAATGTTTGATGCTTCACGAGTATTTTTGTGAAACACAACAATATTTCTTTCCCTCTCTAAAAATAAATAAATAAATTGTTTTTAAAAGCATTATCTAATGTTTTCCAGCCGAATAAGGCAATCTGAACTGTTGGCAATGAAGAGAGGACCTGTGGTGGAAAATGCCCTTGGATGGAATCTAGAGCTGTTCCAACTCTGAGCCAGTTAGCTTCTTACCTCAGCAGATCTTTTCCCCTCCAGTCCTGTCCCCTCACCTGCGAGTCATCATTGAAAGAGTCCAACGAGATGAGGTACCTCTAGTGACTCTTTCGGGCCAAACACTTATAATTCTATAGTTTTGTATTTAATGAAGTATAATTTTGCTAAAAAGAAGGGAGTATATATATTTATAGGAAAAATAAGCCATACACTTAAAAAACCAACTCTTTGCATTGTTTTCTGCCACCTTCTAATCTTTATTAAGTACACACATACACACATCACTGTTTTTAAATCAATACATATGTCTTTATACTATACATTACTTGGATGTATATGTTTTTCCATACAATACACATATTTTACTAATACACTATGTTATATTCAAATGAATGCATTGGGAGTATTATATTTAATGCTCCTTAATTTTCATAGGTTGATAATTATAATTAAAATATAAATATGCCAACCTTAAGCTAATTCTTCAGCAACTTCAGTGATCCAGTGACCCAGGGAATAATAGCCCATTGAATTACAAAATGACTCTCAACAAGCAATGTTAGAAAGAAACTTGAGACAAGTGCTGTCAGAGCTTGATACACATGGTCAATTATGTAAACCTTTGTTCCAGATCTCTTAACCTAAGGGTGTTAAAGTCCTAATGATGCCTCTGGATTCCTGCTGAAAGGTAAGTGCTCAGATATTGCTCAATCATTTTTGATGCCCTCAGATTGGCATGTACTCTCCTGCCTGACATCTCAGTCCTCTCAGTGGCCCTGCCAGACCAGCTTTCCAGCCTCTCCTCTCTCTGTCCTTCTCAGTGGGCAGTCTACGGATTCTCAATCAAAACATGAGAGAGTAGGCAAGAGAACACATAGATTGCAAAAAATTCCCCTGAGCAATCCAGATTTGCTTTTATGCCTCCACCGAGAACCACTGCCTTGCCAAAGAGAACTAACAGCTACTTATCACTCCCTGTGTCTTCCATCTCTACACATTTGGTACACATCATTTCTCTTGTTGAAATCTCCATCTGTCAAAATCCAACCCACAAAGTGTACTTCAATACTTTCACAGAGAAATTTGACAAAACCTGGCAGAGATGAGGATGACACACCTTTAATCTAGTAATTCTATTCTCTGGTAAATATCCTAGAAACACTCTTGCATATGAGCACAAGGAGATATGTGCAAAAATGTTTATTGCATCTCTGTCTGAAAGATCAAGAGACTATAAACAACCTAAATGTCCATCAACAGAAGAACTGATTTTAAAATTGTGTACACACACATATACACTAGAATACTATGCAACAGTGAAAATAAACGAGAGCTATATGTATCAACATATATAATTTATAAAATATACATATTTATATATAAATTAAAATATACAGAAGTATAAAAGCAATATGCATAAGGATACAATATGACACTATATCAAGACTGGTATATTTCAGAATAATATATATTTAATGAAAGTATGATGAAGTTCAGAAAATAAATAACAAGAAGATGAAGGTGTAGGCAAAAATGCTTTGCTTCTTTGCACAAACAAAAATGATAACAACCAATTTAAAAACAAAGAACAACCAGAACTTCCAGAAAAACATTTGCATGAAAGTTCAACAACCAAAGAGGTAAAGAAACATTTACCCAGGACTTCTGCCGAGATGGAGGCGTAGGTGGAAACACTGTGCCTTCTCCCACAACCAAGTTTGGATACAACAAAGGTTTAGTAAACAAAGACGCATCCAAAGAATAGAAAATTGAACTATACAGAAGTCCAACAATGACGACCTGCTCAACCGGGACTGGTAAGAGGGGCAGAGCCAGCAGCAGAGCGGTTGGGCAGGAAAGATCCCCAGACCCAGGCGCAGGCGGACCCCAGTGAGGGGTGGAGATGGGTAAATGGAAACATTTACCCAGCCAGTAGGAGGGGTGGAGATGGGCATCTGGGAGGAGAGGATATGCAGCAAGGCAGCACCTGGAGGACCAGGCTGGCAAGGTGGCAACTGGCAGACCTCATAGGTAATCCCAGATTCTCATGCAGACAAGCCAGGGGGAACAATGGAGGGGTGAGATAGGCCACAAAACCCAAAGTTCAGTAGGGAAACTAAACGTTCAAAACCCCAGGCTGTAAAAAAAAAATCTGTAGGGGTTGTGTTGGCAAGAGAAATTCCAAGCCTCATGGGAGAATTCGTTAGAGAGACCCATAGAGCCCTAAAATGTACACAAATCCACTCACCTGAAAATTAGTACCTGAAAGGGCACAATCCGCTAGTGGAAAGTGACAGAAAATGAAAGAAACGTGGGACAAGAGCCAAGAAATCAGCATTGTTCCTTCTCTGACACCTCCCCCACAGACAATGCCACAAGGCATGAGAGATGGTTGCTCTGTGCCGGCAAATACCTAAGGCTCTGCCCCTTACAAAGTAGTACGTGCACCAAGACAAAGAAATATGGCCCAAATGAAAGAACACATCAAAACTCTAGAAAAAGAGCTAAGCAATGAGGAGATAGACAATCTATCTGATGCAGAGTTCAAAGCACTGGTAATCAGATGCTCACAGAACTAATTGAACTCAGTCACAAAATGAAGGGAGAAATGAAGGCTACCCAAAGTGAAATAAAGCAAAATATACAGGGAACCAACAGTGAAGGAAAGAAAACTGGGACTCAAATCAACAATTTGAAACAAAAAGAAGAAATACACATGCAACTGGAATAAAATGAAGAAACAAGAATACAAAATAATGGGGAGAGGCTTAGGGTCCTCTGGGACGAGTTTAAGTGTTCCAACACTTGAATCATCAGAGTGCCATGAAAACTTATTTGAACAAATAATGAAGGTAAACTTCCCCAATCTGGCAAAGGAAATAGACTTCCAGGAAGTCCAGGAAACTCATAGAGTCCCAAAGAAGGTGGACCCAAGGAAAAACACACCAAGGCACATCATAATTGCATTACCCAAGATTAAAATGAAGGAGAGAATTCTAGAAGCAGCAAGATATAAGGGGACAGTAACCTACAAAGGAGTTCCCATCAGATGTCAGCTGATTTCTCAAAAGAGACCTTACAGGCAAGAAGGGGCTGGAAAGAAGTATTCCAAGTCATGAAATGCAAGGACCTACATCCAAGATTGCTTTATCCAGCAAGTTATCATTTAGAATGGACGGGTGGGTAAAGTGCATCCCAGATAAAGTCAAGTTAAGGAGTTCACCATCAACAAGCCCTTATTATATGAAATGTTAAAAGGACTTATCTAAGAAATAGAAACTCAAAAACTCTGAACAGTAAAATGACAATAAACTCACAATTATCAACAATTGAACCTAGACCTGGCTGGTGTGGCTCAGTGGATTGAGTGCGAGTCTGTGAACCATAGGTTTGCCAGTTCAATTCCCACTCAGGACACATGCCTGGGTTGCAGGCCAGGTCCTCAGTTGGGGGCGCACAAAAGGCAACCACACATTGATGTTCCTCTCCCTCTCTTTCTCCTTCCCTTCCCCCTCTATCTATAAACAAACAAACAAACAAACAAATAAATAAAATCTTAAAGAAAAAACAAACAATTGAAAAAAACAAAAACTAAGCAAACAAAAACTAAAAAAACAAAAACTAAGCAAACAACTAGAACAGGAACAGAATCACAGAAATGGGGATCACATGGAGGGTTATCAGTGGAGAGAAGGAAGTGGGGAGTGGGGAAAATGGTACAGGGAATAAGAAGCAGAATAGCTAAGCACAAGGTTAAGAACAGTACAGGAAATGTAATAGCCAAAGAACTTATATGTACAAGTCATGGACATGAACTGTGTGTGGGCGGGTGGGAATGCTGGAGGATGAGGGGAGCAATGAAAGGAGGAGGGCGATAAAGGGGAGAAAAACTGGGACAATTATAATAGCATAATGAATAAAATATACTTTAAAAAATAAGTAACAAATTCAAGGTCCTGGTTATCTCCAGGGGATAAAGAAAAGGGTTTGCAAGTGAAAAGGGAAATGCAGGTGGCTTCTATTGACATAATAATTATATTAGTATCCTGTGGTTGCTGTAACAAATTACCACAAATTTTGTGGCTTAAAAACAACAAAATGCATTCTCTCACAGTTCTGGAGGCCAAAAGTCCAATATCATCACTGGGCTAGAATGAAGGCATGGACATGGTGGTGTTCCCTGTGGAGGCTCTGCAGGAGGAGATCTGTTCCTCATGTCTTTCAGCTTTTGGTGGCTGCCAGCATTCCTTGGTTTATGGCCACCCCATGGCAAACTTCAAATATCTTTCTACTCTGTGATCACAAGATGTTCTCATGTGTGTGCACACATGTGCCTGAGATCTGCCTCTGTGTTTGTCTTATATGGACACTTGTAATAATATTTAGGTTCCATCTCCATTATTCAGGATAATCTCCTTATCTCAAGGCCCTTAACTTAATCACATCTACAAAGGTCATTTCTCTAAATTTAATATTTACAGGTTTCAAGGATTAGGTCCTGTATCTTTAGGAAGGAGGGCATTTGCAGCTAAATGGTGGGATAGGGGCCACAGGCTTATGACCCTCCTCTTTGAGTTATAGTTTTATGTGTATATATCTTATGTCAGATACAGATCACGACCTTGAGTTACACTTACATGTGCATCTGTCTTACATCAGATACAGATCGTAAACTGTTGGAAACTGCCCTGCCTGGTTTCAGAAGCTGTAACCTCCCCCATGACTAAGGCTGAGTAAGAGACCTTGGGACCATAAGCCACTAAGGAGACAAAGCTTATCTTCCTTGTATGAGTGTCACCTCTGCCCCCCTTTACTTGGCCCCCAATGCATGATCAGTTAGCCAATGATGGGTAAGATTCCTCAAGGGAGGGATGACCTCAGACACGCACGGTCGTGAAGGGGCCCCCAGGGAAGGACTTGAGGGGCTACAGCAAAAGGGGGCGATGGACCCTTGCCCCTCGGCTTTGGCATAGCCTGAGTCCCCATTCTGTCTGCAAGAAGTCTCCTAATCTCTTGGCCGCCTCACTTCCCCTGCCTGATTTAAGCCTGAAACTATGACAGAGGGCGGTACAGACCTGGGCTGGAACAAATGGCTCCCTGGAGTGATCAGGCCTAAGAAAGAATACATAAAATCCTGTGAAACCTGCTTTGCTAAGAATGTTTTCAGTTTTCTGATAAGGATCCAAGCAGGAAATTAGTTTGTTTCCCAAAGTTTTGTAGCCCCTTAGCTAACTGACCCTGATTCAGAATAAGCCCTTGTAGTTCTTTGTATGTTATCTATTGTTTGATCCTTACTGCCTGACAATGATTGATGAGCTTTACCTGTATTCCTGTGAAAACTGAACCCAATAAAAGTCCATTGAGGAAAAGGTTCCTGGCCCTTCTTCTGTGAGAAATTGGCCACTTTCCTCCTCAAGCAGATCAGATCTTAGTAGACTTATTCTCATCCATGGCGGCTGGGGGTGCCCTGCCAGTGGAGCCACACTCTGCCAGAGCAGCACTCTGGTGTGTGGAGCTTAACTCTCTTATACCTTGAGAGTGGTGTACTCCACTCTTCTGGGTCTTTTTGATAAATGTCTTGGCATCACTGGTGGCAAGTGTGGAATTTCCCCAGGAGTCTATCTATGAGTGGTTCCACTCTGCAGACATGGTTCCACTCTTCTGATCATGTGTGCAAATGTCAAGCATCTGCTCTGGCTTAGGTAGCTTCCCTCTTGAACCAAAGTGTCATGGCTGACTGACAGCCATTTTGTTTGACAAGAGTGGCTCCACTTTGTTTTATATATATGTTATACTATCTTGATCAAGCCAATGCCATTTTATTGGTCCTCCTCTCCACAAATACATTGAGAAACTTTCCTAATTTCTTAATAAGTCTGAATGTTTTACCTGTGTCCAGTTCTCATTTTCTCTTTGTATGTTACAAAAAGTATACCCCAGCTCATTCATTCATCCTTTTTCACTTCTTTCTCCTTGAAAATGTTGATTCTGAAAGCTGATTTGAATTATTATAGCAAAGTATCACTGTCTGTCACTGAAAAGAGAAAGAATTTTTTCAGCTCAAACAAATAAAAGCCCTGAGGTGACATATTTTCTCATAAGTAAATTTAGTGCCAACCAACAGTGAAAGAATGATCACAGTAATGGGTGATTTTATGAGGATCAGTGATTTATTAAAGAACAGCCTATCTTAGAGAATCTTTCTTAGTTCTCAAACTAACCTCATTATTAACTGATATTAATTATGTCTAGTGTTGTAGTGTCTACTTCCATCACCATCTTAAAGAAAGATATCTCCCTTTAAAGTCACAAAGAGCAATGAATGGGTAGCTTCCTAACAGACAATTTTCAATACAGAATAATAGTTCCCTAAATGTTAAACACAAAACTGAAAAAATCACGAAACAAAGCAATTTAAAATAAAGAATATTATTTCAGAATAATAAAAGGAAACTATTCAGGCAGTAGAACAACTTTCTGAGAACAGAATCAATAGAACAACCTGGAAAACATCATTTTAAGCCACCAAATTCAATACATTCAAGAAATAGTACAGTAGTTTTCTGCCTGAGGAACAAGGATTGGTAACCAATGCAGTGTTTTCAGTTATCTGTCTGAGAATTGGTTTTATTTACTATTTGAATTATGCCTAAGAGCACCAACAGCTCACATATTAGCTTTGGCAGGAAGACAGCTATTCTCATTCTTAGAATTACTGCCTACAAAAACAAATCCAATGTGTCAACTTTAAATTATCTCCTTGACTCTTAGCTGTTGGTTGGCCAGCCTGTCTCTTTCATTAGATGGTAAGGGCATTAAGGGCAGAAACCCTGTCTTACTAATTTTTGTTTCCCAGTTTCTAGCACAGAGGGAGGAATGAAATTAACACATAATTAGGTGTGGAGCCTAGCCCAACAGTCAATCCCCTTTTGAGTACATATTATTTAAAGCTGTCTTAGTCATTATTCCTATCTTTTTGGAATTTGAAACACTTTAAAAAAATTATTTGGCCAAAAGTATCTCTTACTTTGTATTTCTAATTAGCTCATGATAGATTTGCAACATCATATAAATAGTTTTGTTAGTTCACCATGTGGCTGTCATTTTCCTTTGACTTACTGTTTACCAATATCTCAATATCTCAAAATCACTAAATAATATACTGGATTCTAAAGTGTTAATTTAAATACTATCAATTATAAACATTAATTTGTAGCAAACATTATGGGTGACTGAAAGCAAGTTATTTCAAGAATTTATAATAAGGATCCACCAACAGATGATAGTTTTCAGAGTCTCCATATAACCTCAACATCCATCCACAGAAATGCTTCCCCTGCCTGCTAATGTCTTCATCTGCACCTCATTCAGGCTTTGCTGCTCAGCCTCCATCATGAGTAACTGCAAACATTACCTCCTTCAAGGGAGGTGTCTTACAGTTCACATCTAATGTCTCTGTAAATCCAGCAATTCCATCAAGGAAAAAAATACAAAAGAAAAAGAGCAAAAATTAGGATTAAAAAAAGGCACAGGATACCCCTACAGATGCCAAAACTGTAACATTTCAGGAACCCTGCTTTTGGGATTGACCTGGAAACTGCTTGAATTGCTCACAGTCTAGAGAGAAAGATAAACAAGAAAATCAACCGTAACAGTGTAGGATTCAGAGACCACATAGGATTGGGAAGCTGTAATTGATATTAGAATGGGTCATTATAGGAACACAGAAGAAGGTTACCTGAAGAGTGAGGGAGTTTCACTCAGAAGCAAATTCTGAGCTGCATTTGAAAGAGCAAACTGGAGTTAGCTAGAAATAGGAGTGCGAGAAGACAGCATTAAGCAGAAAAAAGACTCACACAAGAGAACTCAAAGAATTCAGCAGCATCTGGGGTCCAGGGTCTGTGTAGGAGCGAAGGGTCAGATCCCCGACAGCCTTGTTAACGTTGACCAGGTGTCTAGACTTCAATCTGAAAGTGAAGGGGAGTGGCTGAAGGATTTAAATCTAAGAAGTAATTTAAGCTGCATTTAAAAAGTATAATTAGAATACCTACTTATTAATTCACAGTGAAAATTTTCCCTAAAGAGCAGATCAGAGGCTGAAGCAAATCCTCCTGGAAGCAAATGCTCTGCCTTCAGGTGGCTGCAGGGGATTCCAGGGTCTGGTGAAGAAAGGGTTTGTGAGGCTCAGGCAGCAGGCCAAGGCAACCTCATTCTTTATACAGTAGGGATTCCCTTACCACCTGCCCAACACCTTTCCTCTGGGTGGAGCTGATAATATTAAGCAATGACTCTGGCAACAGAAGAGGATGGAGAGGGAATGGGTGAGCATGAGAGTGGGAGGACCCACAGTTGATAATGAGGACCTGAATGCAAAGGATTAGGCAGTTTTAAGATATTTGTAAGAGGCAGAATCAGGTGGACTTAGGAACCAACTAGATGTGGAAAGTGGTGGGGAAGCCACACGGGGAAGTAAGGGAGTGAAGGCACATATGTGTGGGAAGACGACTAGATTTAGGACCTGGCTTCTACTACATCTTAGGATCATCTCTTGCCATGACAGAGCACAGATCCTTTACCTCTGCCAGAGAAACCACATGCACTTTCTCAAAGATGCCTTCCTCTCTGGTCTCAGTCCATATACATCACTCCAAATTACATGACTCTTCTCCCTCCCCTGTTCTAGCTGAAAAACTCCAGCTCACCAGTTCTGTCCAGCCTGCCTTCTCTGGCCATTCTCCTGCTTTCCTTCCTGCCCAAAAGTTATGGGTTGAATTGTGTGCCCCAAAAAGATATGTTGAAGTCTTAACCCTTGTTACCTGTGAATGTGACTTTATAAATACCCATAAATATTTGCATATTTAATCAAGTTCAGATATAGTGACTAGGGTAGATCCTAATCCAATATGACTGGTGTCCTTACAAGAAGAAAATGCCATATGAAGACAGAAACACGCAAGAAGAACACCATATGCCACTGGAGGCAGCTGCAAGCTAAAGAATACCAAAGACCTGGTGGCCTGCAATAGAAGTCAGAAAGAGGAAGAAAGAATTCTACCCAGAGTCTCAGAGGGAGCATGGCCCTGCTGACACCTTGATTTTAGACTTCTAGCCCAATAATTGTGAGAGAATACATTTCTGTTGTTTTAATACATTTCTGTTGATGGTACTTTATTACAGAGGCCACAGAAAATTGTGGCCATTTCCAACCATTTCCCTGTGTTCATGTTTTCATGCTTAGAAATCATACTGTATGTGCATTTAAGGCACTTTCTAGTCTGGTAATTCTTTTTTAAAAAATATTTTATTTGTTTTTAGGGAGAAAGGAAGAAAAGGAGAGAAACATCTATGTGTGAGAGAAATATTGATTGGCTGCCTCTTGCTTGCCTCCAACTGGGGACCTGGCCCTCAACCCAGGCATATGCCCTGACTGGGAACCAATCCGTCAAGCTTTCAGTTTGCAGGCTGGCACTCAATCCTTTGAGCCACAGGAGCAAAGCTTTGTCTGGTAACTCTTTGTTTTATATTTCTTCATTTCTATGAGCTTATCATTAAGGACAAGAATCGTGTCTTCCACGATTGTATGCACAATACATCACTGTGCATACAGTGTACTGTTTGGCACAGTGATGCTTAATAAATATTTCTCAAATGAGAAAAAATAAGCCAAAGTTCTTGATGAAATGTGGAGATTGGCAGGAGCTTACAAATGGAGGGGACTGAAAGGGGCTGATAGGGATGCACAGTAGCTCACATGTGCCTCAAGAAGGAGTTTTATCTTGGTGAGCGTGGGTCGATGTGGGAGGTCTCCACCCACAGGGCCCCACTGGCTGCCACGGATGAGAGTAAGTCTACCAAGACATGGTCTGCTTGGGGAGGAAAGGTGGCCAATCTCTCACAGAAGAAGGGCCAGGAACCTTTTCCTCCATGGACTTTTATTGGGTTCAGTTTTCACAGGAATACAGGTAAAGCTCATCAATCATTGTCAGGCAGTAAGGATCTAACAACAGATAGCGTACAAAGAACTACAAGGAATTATTCTGAGTCAGGGTCAGTTAGCTAAGGGGCTATAAAACTTTGGGAAACAAACTAATTTCCTGCTTGGATCCTTACCAGAAAACTGAAAGCATTCTTATCAAAGCAGGTTTCACAGGATTTTATGTATTCTTTCTTAGGCCTGATCACCCTGGGAAACCTGTCCTTTCCAGCACATGGCTGTACCACCCTCTGTCATTGCTTCAGGCTTAAATCAGGCAGGGGAAGTAAGGCAGCAAGAGATTAGGAGACTTCTTGCAGACAGAATGAGTACTCAGGCTATGTCAAAGCCAAGGGGTGAGGGTCCATCATCCCCTTTTGCTATAGTGCCCCAAGTCCTTCCCTTCATTATCGTGCGTGTCTGAGGTCATCCCTCCCTTGAGGCATCTTACCTGTCATTGGCTAACCTATCATGCACTGGGGACCAGGCAGGGTGAAGTAAAAGGGGCAGAGGCAGTGCCCTTGCCAGGGAGATAAGCTGAGTGGCTTATGGTCTGAAAGTGGTTCAGTCAGCCTTAGTCAGGGGGCAGGGGGACAGTTATAGCTTCAGAAACCAGGCAGGGAAGTTCCCAAAAGGTCAGGATAGGGGGAGTGATGATGAAGGAAGCAGCCTTGAGAATCAAGAACAAAGCCCACCCCCCTCCCATTCCTGTGCTCCATGGCACAGGGATGAACTGCCAGCCATGTGGGAGAGAAAAACCAGAAGAGCACAGGCGACATTCTGGAAAGTCATCTGGGGTCTCAGACGGGCTAGACTCAGCAGGCCTACACCAGCACAATAACACCACTTGGTAAGCAGCTACTCCTCAGAGCCTCTAGAGTGTTCCCTGTCCATTGAGCACCCTGAGGTCCACCCCAGTGAGCCCAGAAAGGGGTGGCATTTGGTATGTCAGAGGACTCTGTGAACTATATGAACCTGTACCGTTTTGCTGGCCTTTTTCCTTTCTGCTTTGTTGAAATCAGCCCACATCATTTTGGTTATGAAATAATCTGATTATGCCTAGAGTAAAAGTGGTTTGTTAGTAAGGAATGGGTGCTGGAGTGCCCAGCAGACAGGGCTGAGGAGAAAAACACTGGGATGCCTGAAGATGACACTGGAGAAAGAGGCTAGGTATCCAGGGAGGCTGACGATGACAGGAATGGGAGCCCCGGTAAGTGAAACTGGCATTGGGGTGTGAAAGGGCTTGTCCGCCAGGCCATTGGAACTCTCTGAAAACTAGCTGAGGTAGGAAAGAAGCTCCACTGGCTTAATTGGCTCCTGAAAGCTGCTGTCCCTGGAGGAAAGGGCTTGGCCAGGTCCCAGACCCTGGGAAGATTAAAAATAAAGTTCAATGCTTATACAGGGGAAACAAACCACATCTGTGTGCAATTCTGCTTAGAGTTATTTTAGTATTGACTTAATTTTATTTTATTCTAATCCCTCAAGAAATATAATATCATACTTAATATGTGTGCTAACTTGATTAATCGGAAGATTTTCTCCATGACCACTTTCTATAAATTTTCTTTGTTTCTATGTCCCTCTATAAAAGGAGAGGAAACATGAAACAAAAGCAGTTAACTTTTTAAAATATGTTCTCTTTGACCTTGGAAGAGTATGAGGGATTATATCCCTTATTCATTATTTCCTATTTGAAGGGATCTAGTAAAATCGAAGTGAGTTTCAGCTTTGGTCACACATAAAGCTCCACCATCCTGGACTGAGTCATTCCTAGGACAGAATCAGACATGTTACTGGACTCTAACCTGAAATGTGGCGAATGCAATTGCCTTTGGCAAGCAGAGCTGTGCAGTGTATTTTAAAATGTCAGAATATTAGGGGTAGGACAGACCTTCATAAAATTAAGATAAAATTAATATAGACTAAGGCCTATCTTGGACAGAGTTGGGTTTCCAAGTAGGTAACTCTTATTGGCAGGCAATTAGAAAGAACATTCCACCCCTTGTTGGTGTGGTTCGGTGGACTGAGGGCTGGCCTGTTGACTAAAAAGTCACCGGTTTGATTCCCAGTCAGGGCACATGCTGGGGTTGCGGGCCAGGTTCCCAGTTGGGGGTGTGCAACAGGTAACCTTTCTCTCTTGCATATTGATTTTTTTCCCTTGTCCTCTTTCTGAATATAAATAGATAAAATGTAAAAAAAATACTTAAAAAGGAAAGAACACTCTAGTTATTAACTTACAACTGCAACATCATTGGAGCCAGTGTTAAAAAATTCTAGAGACAAAGCTAGTTTTCATTTTGGTTTCATTTTTAATTCAATTCGGTTTATGATGCTGCCTAGAAAACCCCATATTTAGAAATAGTGAGAAACAAATTTCTTTGTGCTCTTGAGTGTTCCTGATCGAAGATATATTTTAAAATAACCAGAATACTTCAGCATTTTCTACCTTGTGTTTCACAGATAGAAATGTTTGCACATTCCACTGACCCACTTGGCCCCAGGTGCTTGTTTCCAAGCATGGGCTTCTCTCCACAGGCTCCAGTACCTTGCTCTCTCCCGACTTTCAGTCCATGGAGAAAAAAACAACTGGATGCCAATCGCTCTTATGAGCGCTTTGTGGTTCCTCCTAAGGAATTCTAGACCTCCCACACCTGCCTTCAACATAGGAAAACACGGAGGGTCTGAAATCCTATCCAGAGCATAGGCACACTTAAGAATTCTGAACACCTGACTGACACAAATAGGATGATATTCTTCATGAAAACAGCAACATCGCTCTCAGAGAGCACAGAACCACAACTCAGAGAGACCCTAATTAAAACTAGATGTATGTGTTGTGTGTGTGTGTGTAGTAACACAGCATTGTTTTTCAGTAAGTGCTTTGAACTTAGAATGAAAAGAAAGAAAATACCTGCTGTAGCTCAATTTATGGAACCAAGGAATAGTCAAGACCAAGAAAAGAGCCTGGCACACAGAAAGCCTTCAATAAAAGATTTTTGACTGACTATTGACGTAACTTCCTTTTTTAATGCCTAAGGACACCATTATTTGGGGATGAAATTTTACAACTGCTTATTCTTTTATTCACTGATTCAACGAACACTTATCAAGGGCTTCTCATAGACAGGCACTGCATTCATTAAGTTATGCTATTGGGAAGAATTGTGTCTGCTCCCAAAGAGGCCACAGTGGGAGACAGATACCTAGGGAATTATGATACTATGAGATAGAGGAATGCACACTGTTCCTTAGGGTCTCAGTGGAGCCAAAGACTAACTGCCTTAGTGAAATAAGGAAGGAGGCAACCTTTGATGTGGGGTAACTCCAGGGCAAGAATAAGCGGTGGCATTTTGTACAGATTAGTAAAGGCATAAAAAAAAGACCATGGTGTGCTCTGGCCCTTTACAAGGGTAGTTTGACTGGTGCGAAGAACATAGGGAGAAAGAAAATGGGTGTGAAAAGACAGGGAGCCTAGAAAAACAGATGGTGCCAGTTTGTGAAGACCCAAGGAGTTTGGACTTCATGCTACGCAATGAGCAGTCACTGAAGAGTGAGTTCCTGGAGCAAAAGACAAAAGGAGAAAAGGGGCTAATTGTTTGCACTGTGCCTAACACCTTACCTGGCAAAGTGGAACTGAATTTTAAATGAAAGTTCATTACTTAAGCAATTTTTTTGTAGTAAGAGAGCATTATGAAGATGAATAGACAGTAAAGAAAATGGAGATTGGTTCTATGACCAATAATACTAATATTACATATTTGAGAAATTTCAAACTAAAACAAATATAAGGTTCATAAACACAATATTAAAGCAAAAAGTCTTCCTATTGTAAACAATGACTACATGGGTTTTAACAGCACACATATTCTGAATTAAAAGTTTGTACTCCTTATTCCATTATGAGTTCACAGAATAATAAAATGCACTAGAATCAGCCAAAATTAGCAGAATAAAATTACAATAAAGAGCATTTCTCATTTCTCACAAAGTTTACAAACCAGATCAGCTGACACTTACAGAAAATTTACAGTCACACACACAAAAAGAAGAAAAACAGAGTGATTTCTGCCAACCACAAGAGAAACTTGCAGTTTAGCCAAGAAAATAACAAACATTTCCTATTTATCATTCCAAGGCCCTTCATACTATGTACCTTGCCTTCTTTTTTCTTTGAATTTTCGTCAGATAGGCTTTGGGAACAAAGTAACTACTTCTCTAGCTTCCCTTGATTTAACTAGTTTTTAAATGGTGGGAAACACTTAGGAGCTAATGAAATCTTTGTGTACCCTAGAAATGTGCAATCTCCTCAGAAAAGAATTTGGTAACTTGAAGGCTTTTGTGGTGAGGCCCAGGAATCCTGGTAGATACCTCTGAAGAAAAGAGATAGACAACCACAGTTGCAAACCAAAGCCATTTTGTCAACAAAAAATGATTCATATTTGTCCTTGGCTTTCTCTTTCTCTCTTTTTAATACTTTCTGTATTTTGTTCAAATAATCTGCCCCCCCACCCCCGGACTGGTGTGGCTCAGTGTGGACTGAGTGTCTGCTTGAAAACTGAAAGGTCACTGGTTCTATTCCCGGTCAGAGCACATGCCTGGGTTGCAGACCAGGTTGTCAGTTGGAGGCATATGAGAAGCAACCATTTGATTTTCTCTCCCTCTCTTTCTCCCTCCCTTCCCCTCTCACTAAAAGTAAAATAAATGAAATATTAAAAAAAGAAAAATGCTAGTTAAAAAATAATAAATAAATAAATGAATAATCTGGCCCCTTTTACTGTGAATTTCTATCTTGTCCTACTAAATCTGTGATTTTTCTTGTCCCATAGAGGGACTATCTGATAAAGAAAAGAGTAGAACCCCATGCTATTATTCTTAGCAAGGAAAGAGATGTCGCTGACTCAGAGGTCATTAAGTCACAACCTTTGGGTATTTTTCCAGAGGTGGGGGGTAGACAAATTTCTGCTCTGTGAACTCTGATTGATGACTTAGGCAGGTGGAGTGGAGCCAGCCATAGAAGCTATTTTCAGCTTTGGAGTTCTGTTATTGGTGAGAAACCAAGTACTGTTGACCTCAGTAGCCTATGCTGATGAGCAGGGAGTCAACTGGCTCAGGCACTTCAGGGAATATGTTAAAAGTGCCTTCTCTCCTCTTCCCTATAAATAGCCTTGAATCAGACAACTGATGAAATCTTCAAGAAGAAAACAGAAATAATAGTCAGATGTGTTTAAATATACACTATTTGTCTTGAGCTCAGTAGCTACCTCCAAAAACTGAAAGCAGAGTGGAAGATTTCATGCACAATTCATCTCTTGGACATACAAGAAATGTAACACAAATACAGCAAAATTTAGGGCTTGGTCCAGATGACTTCCAACAAGAGCAGATCTCAGCAGAGGCGTAGAGGGTAAGTTCTGTTTACAGGCATTTGGCAATAGCTTCTTTGGGCCACACTAAGAATGAAGTGGTTCAATGACTATAATATAAAGAAAAGCTGTACCAAAACTCACAATCTTATATTTTATTAGTTTTTTAAACACTAAGAAAGCCCTCTACCTCTGTATTCATTTTGAGT
Organism: Sturnira hondurensis; assembly: GCF_014824575.4. Lineage (NCBI taxonomy): Eukaryota > Metazoa > Chordata > Mammalia > Chiroptera > Phyllostomidae > Sturnira > Sturnira hondurensis. The sequence goes on from NW_028095988.1 coordinate 75,559, forward strand.
GGGGTTGGGAGTAGAAGAAATAATACAAGAAGCAAAAGTTTAACTTTTAATAAGGGAAACATTTTTCAAGGTTGTTCAGTTTCTTCCTCACCTCCTGTTCAGTGTTTTTTATTAACTATAATAAAACACGTTGTATCATACTGTGGCAGCCCTTTTCACAAGAGGGTCTCAAAGCAAGTCAGTGTTTAATTAAGGGCCCAGTCACAGTTAGGTTCAGGGAGGTGACAGCTGGGCCAAAGCAGGAACAAAGCAAATCAGCCCAATAATTTAGAACATGAAGGGAGGTTTTATGTATTCCCTTGAAGACATGATTACCACCGCTCACCACAGCTCCTGCTGAGAGAGCAGGAGAAGCAAGTGTTGGAACCTGCAGTAAAAAAGTAAAAAGGATCCAGGAAGGAAGGTGTCCATCTGCTTCCCCTACAATGAGAACCGTGTCTCTGCCTCAGGGGCTGTGCAGGACTGTCAGAATGAATGGTCAGATCAACTAAACAATGGGAAACTTGTGCCTAGGGACAGGGGTGAGGCCAGGAGAGGGAGGTACCATGGGGTAGTTAGTTGTGAAGGCCTCTAACTGGCAGTTGTTGCTCTTCTGTCCTGCCTGCTCACTTCCCCTTCATTATCACCAGTCAGCATTCATTCCATTTCTTTCCATGACGGGAACTCAGCTACAGACTGGGGCCAGGCAATTAAAACAGAATCGCTTTCAAGAATCCTGAAATTGTTCTTGAGGAAAAGCTCTCTAAGGACAATGAACTGAACGTTGCTCCTGAACGTTAAGAAAGATGAGATTTGAAGCCCAGAGAAAGGAGACTTGAGTGAGATTATTGCCACTGCGGTAAGGTAGAGATAGCTGTTCACCCATCCACATTTTCTCCTCTCACCCCCTATGCCAGTGGCCATACATTGCTGGGGACCAGATGTCAGTTCAACTGAAGGAAGAACTTTCCTAGTTAGAGCTGTCCAAAGATAAAATGAAATACATTATGCAGTGGTGAGCTCTGGGCCACTGCGGTTATTGGAGAAGGGACTGGATAGCTATCTGGTGGGATTGACGAGGCCCTTTTCAGACCTAATAGTTTGTGAATTCACAGAGGGCTGGTCTGCTAAAGGGCCAGTTCTGGGTGGACTAGTCTGCTCTGCTCTGGCCTGTCATAAGGATGTTGAAGAGGACAGCTCAGGAATAAGTGGTAGGGCAAAAGCCTGATAATGAAGTAGTTGGGGACTGGGGGTAGGAGTAGAGGGGATGGGATTTCTAGAGCTGCCAAAACAAAATACCACAAACTGGGTGGCTTTAAACAATGGAAATGCAATGTCTTGTAGTCCAAACTCAAGATTTCAGCAGAGTTGTTTCCTTCTGAGAGTCCTAGAGGAGAATCTGTTGCATGCCTCTCTCAGCCTTGGGTAGCCCAGGTATTCTTTGGCTTGTAGACACATCACTCAAATCTTCTGTCATCACAAGGAGTCCTCCTCATCTGTCTCCACATGTCTACCTTCTTATAGGGACACTAGTAATATTGGATTAGGGGCCCACCCTACTGCAGTATGACTTAATATTAATTTAACTAATTTGATCTCCAACTATAATATTTCCAAATAAGGTTACATTCTGAGGTATTGGCAGTTAGAACTTCAAAATAGCTTAATTTTAGGGGGACACAATTCAACACATAACAGGAAGCAACTTGCTAAGTCACTGAGACCTCCTCTTTTCCCATCTGTACAACTCCAGGACTGACACTTCATGTAGAGAGTCTGGGTGGCTACAGTGGACACCACTCCCTCTGCTGGCCCTCCCTTGACTTTAGATACAGCAGAGTTCTGAGCTCGTTCCCAGGGCTTCAGAATTCAGCCTTTCCCTATACTCCATGGAACCAGTTCCCCTCATGACATCCACAGCACTCCCAACCCAGACACCCACATATATATCCTAACACCCTAGAGCCTTAAGCTCTTTCCTTCTCTATATCAAAGTCCTTCCTGGAATCTTTTATTTACACCCAGACACAGAAAAACTTGGAAAGTGTGTTTGAGGATTTTGTTTTTTGTTTTTCTTCTTTGAGATTCTCACAAAGACCTACAGAGCTCCCAAGGCTCTGGCTTATTTCACTCAGGGTTGCACACATGGTTACCTTAAGTGAATTTCCAAGATTTAGGGGGAAAGACATTATAAACCACGACTCTAGAAATTTCTGCCAGTAATTCCTTCCATGGAGTTACCAGCACAGAAGGAGACTGTGGTAAAATGCAGAAACATCAGACTAGAAGACACAAATCTTAAGTCCTATGAACACACACTATGGATGAATGGTGTGACAATAGTGGCCAGGTCATTTCCCCTGTGTCCTTCAATTTCTCCAAAATTTATTTCTGACAATAAATTAGACAATTTCAATGTTGATATTGTGCTTTCACAAAAGTCAATATTCTATGATTTCACAATAGATCTCCAAGGGTCATTTCAATGCTGATGTTCCACAATTTAGTAATAGAGTTAAACTCTTCATGTGGGTTAAACGGAAGAAAAAAGGAGCCCTATTACTGTGAAAGTCAGCTAATATCTTTGAGGAATGATGTCACCTTTTGAGCCTCTATAGGCTCAAATATGTCACAGTTATCCCCTCTATAAAACATAGAAATAGCAATATGGACTTCATAAGGTGGTGGGGATGAGGGTGTTTGGGGATATTTACAACCCTATACAGAAGCAAGCCAGGAACCCCTCTCTCAGGATGTTCTATAAAACACTCCTGTGCCCCAGCACCAATGGTACCGACAAGCCTGCAGAGAGGGCCAGGAGGGGCGGGGCGAGAATGTTGGCTTTGTTCTGCCCCGCCCCCGCCCTAGATATCGCGAGAGGGCGGGACCTGTTCGTCCGCTTCAGCGTCGGCGTCGCTCCCGCGCTTGGGCAATAAGCTGGCTTCTCTCCGCCAGCTGCGGTTAAAGTGCTGGTGGCTGAAGGCGGGCGTAGGGCGGTCAGCCGCGCCGGCTGGACGCCAAAGCGTCGGGGTCATTGTGTCGTGAGAACGACCCCGCTAACCGTCTCTGCGACAGCAGGTGAGGGCGCTTTAGCCCCAAGCGGGCTTGGCGGCTGCCTGGCGAGTCTCGGCTCGCGCCTAGACCTTTTCCTTCCTGGACCCGACGCCAAGCAGCGACCCTGAGCCGACCGCCGGAGGGGCGGGCAATGGCGGCCTCGACGGCCTCGCACCGGCCCATAAAGGGAATCCTGAAGAATAAGAGCTCTACGACTTCCTCTATGGTGGCCTCGGCGGAACAGCAGCAGCCTGGCAGGAGTGTCGACGAAGACCTGAGGTGAGTCTCGAGGGATGGCCGCTCGCGGCCCTGGTCAGCCTGGGAAGCCCCTCGCCCTCCCTGCGGTTACCGACCTCGACCCCGGATCCTGAGCGCGAGCGTGCGGGGAGGCTGCGTGGATGTGGCTCCTATGCCACCCCGGTCCCCCTCCTCTGGCCATCCTGGGGGGTGGAGTGTTTCTAAAGAAGGCAGTAGCTATGACGCGTTCATCTCTCTCTCTCTTTTTTAAGTATATACGCATATATAATATTTTAAAACCACACGTCATAATCTTTGTATTTTGGGGTATTGGAAACATTAAGAATCAATTTGAAGTTTAAAAGCTTCACTTGCTAAGCTTTTTTTATTTCTTAACTTTGTGTCCGAGGGATCTAAAATTCTTCAATAATTAAAGTATTTTCTTGGCTAGGGAACCCTTGGCTTGGGAACTCTAGTTTCCAAAAAATAGACAGTTTCATTTTTCTAATTGTCCTTCAACAGTCATTCCTTTTTACGTTAACATTATCAAAAGCATCATGCTGCACTTACACTCTCGTGTCCTGGCTTGTCATTATTTCTACACCTAAGAGGAACCAAAATTTCCGGAGCCTTTTTTATCCGTATTTAATGGAAGACTACTTATTGTTAATTATATTTGGGCCTGCAGCCAGAGTTTGAGTGCTTTCTAGTCTTTGTTCTTTTTGGAAGACGTATCTAATCTCAAACAGTTAAGAAAGTAGCAATTGAAAATAATCCAGTGATAATTTAGTTACTCTTACATACTTACAGGTACACATGTAAAAAGACATTGACCCCATAGCACTATATGTAATAAATACAGGAGGCAACCCAAGGTCCATTAGTAAGACTGGTGAAATATTAATTGTGGTACATCTGTATAATGAAACAACATATCAGCCTTTTAAAAAGAGTGAGATTAATTAGATGCTTACATACAGAGAAAGATATGTAAGGAGGAATGCTCAATGAAAAAAATAGCACTGATAACCCAGTGGAATAGCAGTGCTATGGGACTTGGTATAAGATACTAAAAATATAAGGACTCTACATTTTGAAAATAAGGCTTAAGAAAACTTACTGAAATCTGTAGTCATAAAGGTAAAATGAGGATGTTCAGGAAACCCTAGAATATTGGAACTAGGGCACACCTGTTTGAAGAGCCATTTTAGGTCTATAAAAGGAGCTCCTACTCAGTGATAGTAAATTTATGTGGATTTGTATTACCTTGAAGAAAACATAAGTAGGATCACAACTTAGAATCATGACCTTGGGGGTTGGAAAGGACTAGTTCATCTAGCAACTCCCCCACCCCTACTCTTTTGAATGCTTGAATCTTACATTCCCTAACACAATTTTCTAACCTCTATATGGGATAAGCCACTTCAAATGGGGATGGAGCGGTGGTCCATAGTTGTAGGTCATGGGATTCAAAAAGCAGAATCTCTCCAGAACCTAGTGTATAACAGGAAGACAGAGGTAGTTTTAAAAATCAAAACAAACTGTTGAAGGCTTTTATGGAGCTTCAGGGTGTCTTGGCAGCAGGAGTACAGTTCTCACTAGCATTTATGTTTTTGCAATTCTCCAGTGTGAACTTTGATTTTTGTTTGGCTACCAAGTAGCTTAGAGTTTTCTTCCATTTTTCTCTGCTTTCTTAACTTCTTTTATTCCCAACATTGATCTGGCATAAAAACCTGGCCTCACTCTACATATGGCTTGGTCTCTCTATAATTAGGGTTTACCTCCAGATCTTTCTACCTTGAAAGCCACTGTATTAGGCTGACTCACCTACATAGGGCTGCTCCTTCTGTAGGAGCTGCTAGCAAGGCAGGTGTCACTCCAATGGGACCTTTTACAAGGTTGGTGACTTCAACTGATTTGTCTAGTTAGAGGGTTATAGTCCTGTCTTTTATTTTATTTTATTTTTTATTGATCTTAGAGCGAGATAGAGAAAAGGAGAGAAACATCAAATTGTTCTTCCACTTATTCATGCATTCACCAGTTGTTTCTTGTACATACCCTGAGCAGGGATCAAACCTGCAACCCTGCTGTATATCAGATCAGTGCTCTAGCCAACTTAGCTATGCAGACAGGGCTAGTTCTGTTTTTAAAGGGAGCTACCACTTCCTAATTCATTGAGGTTCATGATGTTTTGCTCCACGTAATAAAAGGAGATAGGCTTTTTCCATGATCAGTTGTATGTGACTGTAAAGCGGAAAGCTAATTCTATTGGTAATACAGTGACCCTTGAACAACATGGGCTTGAACTGCACAGCTCCACTTGTATGTGGGTGTTTTCTCCTGTTATTTTCTTAATAATACTTTATTTTCTCTAGCTTACTTTAGGAATACAGTATGTAATAATATTAAATATACTAAGAAAGTTAATTGACCATTTTGTTATAGATAAGGCTTCTGGTCACAGTAAGCTATTAGTAATTAAATTCTGGGGGAGTCAGCACCCCAACTTCAGTGTTGTTCAAGGGTTAACTGTATAGTAGACATTATTATGTATATATGTCATGGCTCATACAAACAATATTAGCAATTTTATGAGCCTCTTTGAACACAAACAATAAAAGTATAGATGAGCACATTTGAAACAAACTTTTCATAATGTATAATTTTAATTTAAATATAACTACTATTTCTCCTTTTATATAAAAGAACTGAAAATAAGTAACTTTCAATTACATTGTGCTTCAAATTCATAAAATAGTAAGTGTAGAGGTCTAACTTTAAATCTTGAAACAGTATAAAGCAAAAAAAATCTCATGTTAATATGAAAATGAGATGGAAGTGCTTAGCACTGGTTCTTTACCAGGGCTGTCAATGAGTTCTGGTTATTTTTGGTAGTTATGTTCTAGAAAGTTCATGAGGAAGCAATGATTAGGAAGCAAAAATTAGGTTTCTGTAAGCCACTGCTCGCATTTTCATCGACCAGTCAGCATATAACTTTTTAAAAATAGTTTCTGTTTAAGACATTGACTTTTCAGTCAGTGAAAATGAAAAAGTCTTTTTGACTTTCAGTCAAAAAGAGATGTAGGTAAACACAGCTCACCTCCTCACACAACCAGATCAAAATTACCGTTAAAATATAGAACAGCTGTTACTCAGAAATGTCAGAAATCAAGTTGAATGAAAGTCTGACAACTATGGAATTAAAGAAACCACATCCATCTAGACTGGTAGGAGGACAGGAGGTTCAGAACAGGCTGTTCCACACCCAACATGTGGTAGATAAAAATTCACAGTAGGGATATGTTGGAAGCAAGGAGTCCCTGCCCCACACCAGGGTACCAGTGCAAGGAGGATAAGTCCCCATAACTTTTGGCTATAAAAACCAGCAGGGATTGAGTAGGTGGAAGAAACTACTGGATTCCCAGGAAGTTCCTCTTAAAAGCCCTGCACACAGACTTCAGACTCACTTCCTCTGATCTGCAGCCCCAGCGTAGCAGCATGAAAGGTACCAGTGGCATACAAGGAGGAACTGAAGTATCTGGCATCAGGGCAAGAGCTAGGGGACAGCTTTCTCTCAGACATAAAGGCAGGCAGGGGCCAGTGTTCCTTTTCTGAACCATCCCCCCCACAGAGCTGGCAGGCAGATATCATATTTGGGACTCCATCAACATGACTTGCACTCTTTGCCTCACCCTGGTGTTTGCCTTAGACTCAGCTCTACCAACTTAGGAGCCCACCCAAACTGTTAACAGTGGTTTTTCCATGTGAGTGGCTGGTCTTGGCTCATTCTACACATCTTCCTAAATCCTCTCAAACAAGCAACAACCAGCCTCAATGGTCCCCCAGCCCCCATACCACTTGTTAAGTTGCCCCAGGTCTGGCACTAGCAACAACCAGTCTAAGTTCACAGCTTGGATCCACCGGGAACCTCCAACTCTGTACAAATAGCAGCCACCTGCAAATTACTTTATAGCTCATGCTGAGAGACCCTGGGCAGAACACAGGTGGGGGCTGACTTAGGCTTGCTCCACCCAGAAATCCCAGAACCTTCATACCTCATGGACAGCTACAAACCACATCAGACACCACTATCCTGCCCCTGCACATCTGATCCTCCATGGAAAGTCGAGGTTGGTGGTCAGTGGTCACAACCAGTCCCCTGCAGCTGACTGGCATGGGTAAGTCCCTCTGATTGACCCTCCAACAGCAATCAAGGCCCAACTATAAGAGGAGGTAGTACTCACCCACCTGGAGTGCGCACCTCAAGGACCAATTTTGGGTGGTAGGAGAAGCTGTGCTACTGGAGCCTACAGGACACCTACTACCACAGGCCATACTACCAAGACAGGTAGTAGTTCTACCTAATACATAGAAACAAACAGGGAGGCTGCCAAAATGAAGAGACAAAGAATCATGGCCCAAATGAAAGAATAGATCAAAACTCCAGAAAAAGAACTAAACAAAATGGAGAAAAGCAACCTTTTAGATGCAGAGCTCAAGATACTTATCAAAGACAGCATAGAAAAGGTCCAGTCAGAAACAAAGGATACACTTCCTTTCCATGTGGTTAGTGCTCTTGCGACCATGGTGAACATTCCTAAAAGCCGTCGGACTTTCTCTAAGAAGTGTAGCAAGCATTAACCCTACAAGATAACACAGTACAAGATGGGCAAGGATTCTCTGTATGTGCAGGGAAAAGTAGCATTATGACAGAAGCAGAGCGGTTATGGCAGGCTGACTGCCGATTTCCAAATAAAAGGCTAAAACCACAAAGAAGATTGTGCTGAGGCTTGAATGTGTTGCACCCAACTGCAGATCTAAGAGAATGCTGGTATTAAGAGATGCAAGCATTTTGAACTGGGAAGAAATAAGAAGAGAAAGGTCCAATTGAACCAGTGCTAAGCTTCATTTTTTGTTTTATTATGTGACAATAAAATCTTGAGGATATGTTCACCCCAACCCCCAAAATAAAGGATACACTAATTGACATAAAAAACAATTTACAGGGATACAACAGTAGACAGGATGGAGCTGAGAATCATATCAATGATTTGGAATATAAGGAAGCAAAAAATAACTAATAACAGGACAAGAAGAAAAAAGAATCCAAAAAAGCAAGGAAAGTGTAAGCAGCCTGGGACAATGTCAAGTGTTCCAATGTTTTCATCATGGGGTGCCAGAAGGAGAAGAGAAAGAGGAAGAAATTGGAAATCTGTTTGAAAAAACGATGAAGGAAAACCTCCCTAATGTGGTGAAGGAAGTAGACATGCAAGTCCAGGAAGCACAGAGAGTCCCAAACTATGAATGCAAAGAGGCCCACTCCAAGGTACGTCATAATTAAAATGCCAAATTTAAAAATAAAGAGAGACTCTTAAAAGCATCAAGAGTAAAGCAGTTAGTTACCTACAGGCGAGTTCCCATAAGATTATCAGTGGATTTCTCAAAAGAAAATTTGCAGGGTAGAAGGGTAAATATTCTAAGCGATGAAAAGTAGGGACATACACCCAAAATGATGCTACCCAGCAAAGATACCATTTTAAATTGAAGTGCAGGTAAAGAGCTTCCCTGACAAAAAAATATTAAAGGAGTTCATCATCACCTTGTTATATGTTCACTATATGAAATGTTAAGAGACTTATTTAAGAAAAAGATCAGAACTTTGAACAATAAAATGGCATAAATACATATCCATCAACAGTTGAATCTAAAAAAAACAAGCAAATAAGAACAGAATTGGAAGCATGGATATGGAGTTTTTTGATGGTTAACAGATGAGAAGGGCTCTGGGGATATGTGAAGACTAAAGGGATTAAGGTGTACAAATAGGTAGTCATAGAATAGCTACGGGATGCAAAGTACAGTATAGGAAATGGAGTAGCCAGAAAACTTACACACATGACCCATGGACGTGAACAAAGTTGTTGGGATTGCCTGAGGGAGTAGGGGTACTAGGTGGAGGGAGGCAATGAGGGGGTAAATTGGGACAGTTGTAGTAGCATAATCAGTGAAATATAATTTTAAAAAAGACATCCAACATATGGCCAACAGCACTATCACTCATCCTGAATGAAGTTTATCCAACACACATATTATCTCCATAAGGTACGTCACAGCCTTCTTGCGTTTGGGAACACTAAACAGCACCTCAGTACTACACTTGGGAGCAGTTTTAAATAGCAAGTTCACCCCCCAAAAACAAACAACATGGTACTAAATATACTTCAAAAAGTCTGCTATTTACAGTATGAGAACTGAAACAACAAATAAAGCATCTCCTTGTTTAACCTCAACTGTGAATGTGCATTGAGCAACTTAAATTTTTCTTTGCTCTGTGCACGTCCTTGAGAGACTGAGAAAGTGATTACAGATAAATTTCAGCAAGTACCCTTATTTGCAAATGCAGAAAATTCAAATAACCATACTTTTTATTGGTGCTTTTATCATGTAAAATGCAGTGGTAATTTCTTTTTTTTTCTGTGCACACCATTCTAGGCTCCCCCCTGCCATCTATTGTAAGAGAATATTTTAATATAACATTTTATTTAACAAGAGACATTACCAAGGGTTTTTTTAATAAATCCTCTCCCAAGGATATGCTTATTGATTTGAGAGAAAGAGAAACAATGATGTAAGAGAGTAACATCGATAGGTTGCCTCCCCTATGTGCCCTGACCAGGGATTGAACCTGCAACCTTTTGGTGTACTACACAATGCTTTAGCCAACTGAGCCACCTGGCCAGGGTCCAAAGGATTTTTTTTAAGGCTAGAGTTCAATTGTCTTATTCATTTATTGTGCTCCTTTTTAGTAGGAATAAGTTCAAATGTTTATTTATAGTATAGATACATATATTATTATTAGATAATATCTCAAATCTAAATATACACTTAAAAGTGAGGTTTTTATAATGCCATATTTCAGATGGTTTTTAGAATTTTTTTAATACAGTTCTCGTCAAAGCATATTCTTATGTCTCTGCTTTATTTATTGATTAAGTTAAGTAAGTAATTTAGAGAGGAAGGAAGAAAGAGAGTGAGAGAAACATTATGTGTGAAGGAAACATCAATTGGTTGCCTCTTGCATGCCCCCAACTTGGGGCCTGGCCCACAACCCAGGTATGTTCCCTGACTGGGAATCAAACCTGCAGCCTTTTGGTTTGCATTATGATGTCCAATCCATTGAGCCACACTAGTCAGGTTCTGCTGTTACTTTTCTATTCTCTTTATACTTTGTACTTGTACTGTTATCTTTAGTGACTAGTTTCTTCAGGTACTGTTTGTCAGGTACCATTAAAAACTGATAGAAGGCCCTGGCTGGTGTAGCTCAGTGCACTGAGCGCGGGCCTGCGAACCAGACGATCGCGATTCGATTCCCAGTCAGGGCACATGCCTGGGTTGCCGGCCAGTTCCCAGCAGGAGATGCACAAGAAGCAACCATACATTAATGTTTCTCTTCCTCTCTCCTTCCCTCCCCCTCTAAAGATAAATAAATAAAATATTTTAAAAAAAACTGATAGAATCTGCAGATCCACATAACTAGGCATAGATAAATTTCACTGTATTGCCACATACTGTTCAGATAATTAGAACTGTACCTCCTGTGACTGTGGATTCCCATTCTACCAAGACAACTTGAATATAGTACATAACTGGTAAAGATCTAATGCAGCGATTTTTCAACTGGTATGCCAGAATTTTAAAACATTCAAAGCTGATTAGTCAGGGGCACTGACCCCTTTTCCTTTAGATTGTCAAATTAAAAATGAAAATAGCCAACACAGTAATAGCCATCCAGTGTAAATAGATTATACTTACTTTTTGATGATCCACAAAATAAATATATCATTTTGGTGTGCTGCAGAATTTTGATAATTAGTTTGTGTATGCCATAAGATGAAAAACATTTGGGAATCACTGATCTTAATGTAACAGATCTAGTAAGTATGTACATTTTATCAAAAACAACTGATAAAGTTGACTCTAAGCTATACCATGCTTTTATGTACCACCAAGAAAGAAAAAAAATACTAACAATTATAAGATGACATCTATTTAAGATATATACTGTTTTCAGAGACATTAAAATAAGACAGTGTATATTTTGGATTATTGAAAATATGATATTAAATGTCACTAAAGCTGTTTTGTGAGAAGTGTATAGGGTAGTAATTTATCAGGGGCCAAATTGCCTGGGTGTGGATCCTGTCTGCTACTTATAAGTTCTGTGACTGCCAGTGAGTTATTCATTATGTTCATGCCTAGTTTAATTATTAAATGAGTTTTTAAAAAAGCAAAATATTTAATTCAGTATCTCAACCTCAAATGTTAGTGTTATTCCAGCAAATAAATATAAAAATTAATTTTTTGCACATCTCAGTGGTTTTACACAAAATGCTTTGGAATCACTGTGTTCAATTCAAATTCTATAGAGTCTTGGGTAATGTAGGCAAATTCTGCCTGAAAAAAAATTGCACTTGGATTAATTTCCTTTAGTATTTAAATTTTATAGAAACACACTTTAACTTTGTCTTTTTCTGCCTCTAAAAGGATATGTCATACAGTCAAAGGCTCATTGAGTAAAACTTTCTAAAGGTGACTTTTTGTTTACAAATTACTTTCATTGCTAAGTCTTACTCTTAATAGTTCAGGAATGGTGTCAGGCATCAAAGTCGTGTAATTTGTCAACCTACATAAATTGCATCTTCATTAAAAGGAAGAACCATTTCTTAAAATGTGCAATTAAAGTTTAATACTTGGAAGCAAAATCATGCTTTCTACTCCAAGAGCAGCTAAAGTTATCAAAATGAACAAGTGACAAAAAACAAGGAAGTATGAGTAGGTCTTTGAGATGGCATCATATGAGCTATCATAAATGGAAGTAAGAAATGGTGACTTTTTCTGGACCAGATGTAGGCTGTAGGAAAACCACTCATCCAAGATGAAGAGAGAAACTAAAACTAACAGGTACTTTTACTCTCACGGGTGATCTGCAATGTAAGTGGTGGATCCCCCCCCCTTTTTTTTTGGTAAGTGGAGATAATAACCCAAATGTCATAGGAACAGTTCCTGATACTGTTGAAATTAAACTCAAGTTCATTCCTTGGGTTTTATTACTCCACAAATAATATTAATTCTGCCAGAACTTTGGAGATACTAATTTCCATATCCACTGTACTCTGTTGTTTTTTCTGTTTCATTACTTTCCACCTAAGAAGTCCCAGCATCCTTTGGAGCCCGTTGTTTTGTGCCTTTATTTAAATTCATGTTTTTGCAAGATACTGTTACCATCTTTGGAACTGAATAATTCTAAGGATTTCTTTTTCTCTTAGTATTGTGTTAAAGAATAGTGAAGCTTTAAATATATAAAACCTAACTCTGTTTATTGTGGAATGTAAATTAAATAGCAAACTGGGAAAAATTGGTGTTATATGTGAAGTGGTCTATACCTTATGTATACCTTTGGGTTGTATATAATATGGATTAAACCTCTTACAAGTTTATAAGAGGTTTCCGGTAGATAGGCAAAGGATTTAAACATAGCTTATACAAAATAAAATAAGCATCTTTCATATTATTTATTAAGTAATGAGCAAAAAAAACACAAAAAAGCTTTTAAATAGTTATTTATACTTCAGTATTGGAAAACACGTACAAATACCCAATCCTGGCAAAGTTTTAGTCATTATTGGGGTCCTTACACAGAGTCGTCTTTTTAAAAAGCTATTTGGCAACATGGAGTAAACTGTAAAGCTCTTAGTAAAATGTAATCCAGATATGTCTGTCCTGGCAAACTATCATTGTGAGAGAGAAACATCGATCAGTTGCCTCTCGTATGAGCCCCCACTAGGGACTGAACTTGCAACCCAGGCATGTACCCTGACCAGGAATCGAACTTACCACCTTTCAGTTTGTGGGCCAATGCTCTAACCAACTGAGCCACACGGGCCAGGACCAACCTTTGTTTGTTAATAAAACAAAAGGTAGGTAATCTTGAAAGGAAGTTGTAGCCAAAAGTACTTTAGTGTACAGGGAAATAGCAAGAAAGGAAGTTTTGACACATGCCACAACATAGGTGAACTTTGAAGATATTAAGTGAAATAAGCCTGTTGCAAAAGGACAGATTATGAATATACTTACATGAGGTACCTGGAATGGTCTAATTCATGGAGATAGAAAATGGGATGGTGATTGCCAGGGGCTGGGGTGCAGGTGAGGGTGAAAAGTTAGTGTTCCATGGGTACAGAGTTTCATTTGGGGAAGGTGAAAAAGTTAGGGAGATGGATGGTAGTGATGTTTGCACGACAATGTGAATATACTTAATGCCACAGAACTACATGCTTAAAAATGGTTAAAATAGTGAATTTTATCTTAGGTATATTTTACCACAATAAAAATATGAAGGAAAAAAGCACTTATCCTGAAATGAGGACACTGTGGGCCCTTTAGGGGTAGAAAGGCAGAGAACATAAAGTCAGGCTCACCTGCCAAGAGCGGACACATGTAATTTTTAAGGTTACTCTAAGGATAGAGAAGTGAATATAATTTTAAAATGTAAGTATGGCATTCTTAAAGAACATTTCAGGATCGGGATATTGGTAGATTTGGGAAAGCTGGAATTAACTACATTTAAACCTCAACAGTGTGGACCAAATGCAGAAGATATGATTTGAATCTGTATAACATCTACATTGATTATTTTTAAAGTAGTATTATTTTCAAATATATAATCAAGTGATAAACTGTACGTGTGACAACATATTGTTGGCTGGCAGAGAAGTCTTTGGTGTCCTTTTTATTGGGTAGATAAAGGTTTGCAATCAGACATTAATTATTTAATACCTAAGTAGTTGTGCAAATATTTTGTTGAGTGGATGTTAATGGGTGTTTATAAAGCACTTATAAAGCATTTCCCTTTCTCTTAAGTAGATTTGTCCCATGTGTGTATCCCCTTATCAATGGTTTTGCTTCTCACAGTTTCAGTTACCTGTGGTCCAAAAATATTAAATGGATATGAACAACTATATGCCAACAAATTTGACAATGTGGGAGAAATGGGTAAGTTCCTAGAAACCTACAGTCTTCCAAAACTGAATCTAGAATAAAGAGAAAATCTGAATAGACTGATTACAACCAACTGATTACAAAATTGAAACAATATCAAAAAAACTCCCAAAAAGCAAAGTCCTGGACTAGATGGCTTCACAGGTGAATTTAACCATCCAAAGAAAGACAAACTCCTAATTTTCTCAAATTATTCCAAGTTAAAAGAGCAAGTATTAAATGACCCATGGACAGTGCCAACAGGGTGGGGATTGACTGTGGGAGCAGGGGTCAGGAGAGCAGGGGAGAACAATGGGGAAAAATTGGGACAACTGTAATAGAACAATAATTAAAAAAAGAAAAAATAATTTACCTACAGAAATAATCAAATTATTCCAAAAAATTCAAGAGGAGGAAAGATTCCTGAACTCATTTTATGAAGCCAGTGTTATCCTGATTCCAAAACCAGATAAAGACATTGCAAAGAAAGAAAATTATAGGCTAATGTCCCTGATGAACATAGATGCTAAAATTCTCAACAAAATATTAGCAAACTCAATTCAGCACTGCCTTAGAAAGATGATACACCATGATCAGGTGGAATTTATTTCTGAAGTACAAGGTTGGTATAATATCCACAAATCAAATAACGTGATATACCACATAAACAAACTGAAGGATAAAAAATCATATGATTATGTCAGTAGAGGCAGAGAAAGAATTTGACAAAATCCAGCACCCATTTATGATAAAAACTCACAGAAAAGTGGGAATAGAGTGGACATACCTCAAAATGATAAAAACTCTCAGCAAAATGGGCAGAGAGGGAACATAGCTCAACATAAATGCCAACTCCCAGCTAACATTGTACACAATGGGGAAAAACTAAAAGCATTTCTCTTAAGATCAGGAACACAGGGATGTGCACTTTCACCAATTCTACATAGTACTGGAAGTCCTAGCCACAGCACTCAGATAAGAAGAAGAAGAAATAAAAGGCATCCAAATTGAAACGGAACTAAAACTCGTTATTTGCAGATGACATGATATTGTATACAGAAAATCCTAAAGGTTCTACCAAAAAGCTCCTGGAACTGATAAATGAATCTAGTAAAGTAGCAAGATACAAAAATTAATATTCAGAAATCAGTTGCATGTTTATATGCTAATAATGAAGTATTAGAAAGGAAAACTAAGGAAATCCTATTTATAATTGTATCAAAAAAGTAAAATAGCCAGGAATAAATTTAACCAAGGAGTTAAAAGATCTGTGCTCAGAAAATTATAAAACATTCAAGAAAGAAAATAAAGAAGATACAAATAAATGAAAGCATATACCGTGCTCGTGGATGGGAAGAATTAGCATTATTAATATGTCCATATTACCCAAAGCAATCTATAGACTCAGTGCAATTCCTGTCTAAATGCCAATGGCATTTTCCACAGAACTATAAAAAATACTTGGTACTCGCTAGCTTTAGAACTCATCAAATCTCGTACTTGTCGCATTATAAGAGGAAAAAAAATGTTACAACCCTCTACGTGTGCTGGCTACTCATAGGAATTGCTATAACTTCTCTGAGACACAGTGCTACCCCACAAGAAAAAATGTTTCAATTGCCACTTACTCATCACTCATCAGTATGAATTAATGACGAGTACTGACATACCACTGTAATCCAAAAATTTATATGGAACCACAAGAGACCTTGAATTACTACAGCAGTCTTAAGGGGAAAAAAGCAGTTGCAGATATCATGCTACCTAATATCAAACGATACTATAAGGCTATAGTAATCATAAAAGCACAGTACTGGCATAAAAACAGACACATAGGTCAGTGGAACAGAATAGAGAGCCCAGAAACAAACCCATGTCAATTAATACATGACAGAAGAGGGAAGTACAGTGGGGTAAAGATAGTCTGTTCAGTAAATGGTGTTGGAAAAATTTGACGGATCAATGCAAAACAATGATACTAGACCACCTTCTTACACCATATGCTAAAATAAACTCAAAATGTATTAAAGACTTAAATGTAAGATTTGAACCCATAACTCCTAGAAAAGAACATAGTAATTAGAATCTTGGGCATTTCACATATCAGTATATTTTCTGGTATATCTTCTAAGGCAAGGGAAATGAAAGAAAAATGATTAAATGGGACTACAATAAACTAAAAATGTTTTGCACAGGAAAGGAAGCCATAAACAAAATGAAAAGACAGCCTACTAAATGGAAGATGCTTGCCAGTGGTAACATCTGATAGGATTTTAAATTATTATTATTTTATTCAATTACAGTTGCCACATTTAACCCCCATCCCAGGCATCCCCATCTCCCTGTTCTGCTTCCACCCCCACCCCTTGGTTCTACCCCTTGGTTTTACCCCTTGGTTTTACCCCTTGGTTTTGTCCATGTGTCTTTTATGGTTGTTTGTGCAAACCCTTTGCCCATTATGCTCTCCCAACTCCCTCTGATTACTGTCAGATTGTTCTTCATTTCAGTATCTCTGGTTATATTTTGCTTGCTTGCTTGTTTTGTTGTTTAGGTTGCTGTTAAAGGTGAGATGGTATGTCCCTCTCCACCTGGCTTATTTCACTTAGCATAATGCTCTCAGTTTCATCCCTGCTGTCACAAAGGATAGGAGCTCCTTCTTTCTTTCTGTTGTGTAGTACTCCATTGTGTAAATGTACCATTGTTTTTTTATCCATTCATTTACTGATGGGCACTTAGATTGCTTCCAGCACTTAGCTGTTGTAAATTATGCTGCTATGAACATTGGGGTGCATAGGTTCTTTTGGATTGGTGTTTCAGGGCTCTTAGGATATAATGCCAGCAGTGTAATTGCCCAGTCGAAAGGCAATTCCTTTCATAATCATATGATTTTTTATCCAATTTTACTTTTCTGAGGAAATTCCATACTGTTTTCCACAGTGGCTGCACCAGTCTGCATTCCCACCAACAGTGCACTAGGGTTCTGTTTTATCCACATCCTCTCCATCACTTGTTGTTTGTTGACTTGTGTACGATGGCCATTCTGACTGATGTGAGATGGTATCTCATTGTGTTTTTAATTTGCATCTCTCTGATGGCTAGTGATCGTGAGCATCTTTTCATATGTCTATGGGCCCTCTATATGTCCTCCTTGGAGAAGTAAATGTCTGTTCAAGTCATTTGCCCATTTTTAAATTGGTTGTTTGTCTTTCTGGAGTGGAGTCATGTGAGTTCTTTATATATTTTGAAGATCAAACCCTTGTACGAGGTATCATTGGCAAATATGTTTTCCCGTATGGTTGGTTCTCTTCATTTTAATGCTTTTTTTTTTAGCCCTGCGGAAGCTTCTTAATTTGATGAGGTCCCATTTGTTTCTTCTTTCCTTTATGTCTCTTGCTCTAGGGGATATATTGTTGAAAATACTCTGTGGAATGCCTGGGATTTTCCTGCCTATGTTTTCCTATAAGAATTTTATAGTGTCTTAAAATTCCTAAAGGAAAACATAAAATTTCTTTATGGTGTCTTAAACACTTATATTTGTCTTTTATCCACCTTAAATTTATTTTTGTGTGTGGTGTAGGTTGATTTCTAGTCTTGATTGTAGGCATTTTTTTCATTACTTGCAATATTGGTGATCGAGTTTCATTTTTTGCATCTAGCTGTCCAGATCCCCCAACACCATTTATTAAACAGGCTGTTTTTACTCCATTTTCTGCTTCTTCCCCCATTGCCAAATATTAATTGACCTTAGAGACTTGGGTGTATTTCTGAACTCTGTTCTATTGGTCTATGTGTCTGTTCTTATGCCAGTACCAGGCTGTTTTGATTATAATGGCCTTGTAATACAGCTTAATAGCAGGTATTGGGATCCCTCCTACTTTGTTCTTCTTTCTCAAGATTGCTGCAGCTATTCAGGGTTATTTATGGTTCCATATAAAATTTTGAAGTGTTTTATATCCGTGACATATGCCATTGGTACTTTAATAGGGATTTTGTTGAATCTATAAATTGCTCTGGGTAGTATAGACATTTTGATGATGTTAATTCTTTCAATCCATGAGCATGGTGCATGCTTCCATTTTTTGTGTGTGTCTTCCTTAATTTCTTTCTTCAGTGTTGAGTAGTTTTCTGAGTATAGGTCTTTTACCTCCTTGGTTAGGTTTATTTCTAGATACTTTATTTTTCTTGTTGCTATGTGAAATGGGATTTTTTTTTCTGACTTCTGTTTCTGATATTTCATTGTTGGTATACAAAAATGCCTTTGATTCCTGAGTATTGACTTTGTATCCTGCTGTTTTGCCAAATTTACTTACTAGGTCAAGTAGTTTTTTGGTGGAGTCTGTAGGATTTTTTATGTACATTATCATGTCATCTGCAAACAATGACAGTTTTGCTCTCTCCTTTACAGTTTGGATGTCTTTTTTTTTTCTTGTCTGATTGCTGAGGCTAGGACTTTTAATACTGTGTTGAATAAAAGTGGTGAAAGCTGACATCCTTGTCTTGTTCCTGATCTTAATGGGAAAGCTCTATATTTCTCCATTGAGCATTGATGCGGATCCTGGCCAGCAGGATCCACATGTTGTGCTGGTTATGAACAAATACACACAGACCACAGAAGTCCTGTGGAGAAAAAGGGACGGCATGTCTGCTCTCTGAGTGAGAGAGTAGGCCAGTTTCTACCTGGACAGGTTGTATTGCTTTGCTCTGTACATTATATTGAGGATGGTCCTCATTTACTATACACAGGTTCCCTGTAAGTGATTACCTTTTACAGATAACAAAGGAAAGAATGTTGCTAATTACTTCAAAGAGAAGGATGTTATAGATCAAGGGGCAAAGTGGTTGAAACAGTTACACTCCATACTTGGGAGGTTTAGCACAGACTTTAGGAAGTTACAGTAAGCACTTCTGCCTCAATTTAGGGTGAGGGAGTTTTAGCAAAAGCAAGTCTCATAGCAGTCTAGGTCAATGCAGGTCTGATTCCCCACAGGAAAACCTGTCTGTCGGCCTGGCTCCTGTGTGGCAACTTGCTCCCCACTGGCATTTCTGAGTGAGGGCTGAGCTACATTCCCATACCACGAGGAACAACTCCCTGTAGAGCATGATGTTGGCTGTAGGTCTCTCGTATATGCCCTTTATTCTGTTGAGAAATGCTCTATTCCCACTTTGCTGAGTGTCTTTATTATAAATGAGTGCTGTACCTTATCAAATGATTTTTCTACATCTATTGCTGTGATCATGTGATTTTTGTCTGTTGTTTATATGATATATTACATTTATTGATTTGCAAATATTGTACCAACCTGGGATGAATCCCACTTGATCATGGTGTATGATCTTTTTAACGTATAGCTGGATTCGTTTTGCCAATATTGTAATAAGGATTTTAGCATCTATGTTCATCAGTGATATTGTCCTGAACTTTTCTTTCTTTGTTATGTCTTTATCTAATTTGGGGATTACGATGATGATGGCTTCATAAAACAAGTTTGGGAATCTTCCATCTTCTTGGATTTTTTGGAATAGTCTGTCATGGATAGCGGTTAGCTCATCCTTAAAGGGTTTGTAAAATTCTCCTGTGAAACCGTCCGGTCCATGGCTTTTGTGTGTTTGGAGTTTTTTGATTACTGCTTCCATTTCGTCAGCTATTATTGGTCTGTTTGGGCTTTCTGCTGCTTCCTCGTTCAGTTTTGGAAGATTGTATTTTTCTAGAAATTTGTCCATTTCATCTAGGTTTTCAAATTTCTTGGCATATAGTTTTTCCTAGTAATTTCTTATAATCCTTTGTATTTCTGTGGTATCAGTTGTAATTTTTCCTCTTTCATTTCTTATTGTATTTATTTGGGTCTTCTCTCTCTTTGATCAGTCTCCTTAAAGGCTTGTCAGTTTTGTTTATCTTTTCAAAGAACAAGTTCCTGGATTTATTGATCCTAGAATTGTGCTTTTAGTCTCTATATAATTTAATTCTTTTCTGGTCTTGGTTATTTCCTCCCTTCTCCTTGCTCTGGGCTGTCTTTGTTGTTGTTCCACAAATTCTTGTAGGTGCAGTGTAACTTTGTTTACTTGAAATGTTTCTATCTTTCCTAGGTAGGCCTGTATCACTAAGAGCTTTCCTCTCAGCACTGGCTTCACGGTGTCCCATAGATTTGGCATTTTTGTGAGTTCATTTTTATTTGTTTCCAGAACCTTTTTGATTTCTTCTTTGATCTCATTCTTGAACCATTCATTGTTTTATAGCATGCTATTCACTCTCCATGAATTTGAGTGTTTTTGAGCTTTTTCCTTGAGTTTGGTTTCTAGTTTCATTCCTTGTGGTGAGAGAAAATGCTTGACGTGATTTCAGATTTCTTGAATTTGTTGAGACTTGCTTTTTGTCCTATCATGTGGTCTGTCTTTGAAAATATTCCATGTACGTTTGAAAAGAATGTGTATTTTGCTTCCTTGGGATGAAAGGTTCTAGATATATAAGTTAAGTCTATTTGATCTAGGGCATTGTTCAATGCCACAATATCTTTGTTGATATTTTGTTAGGAACATCTATCTATTTTTGACAGTGGGGTGTTAAAATTTCCTACTATAACCATGTTGCTGTCAACATCCTTCTATATATATATGTTAAAAGACAAAGAATTTTTAAAAATTTATTTTAAGGTTTTCTTTTTTATTGTAATTTAATTGTTGTTCAAGTAATTTTGTCTTTTACTCCCATCCCAACCCTTTCCCCCCAGTGCTCCCCACCTCCCTCCCATTCCACCTCCCTTTAATTTTTGTCCATGTGTCCTTTATACTAGTTCCTATAAATCCTTCCCCTTTTCCCCTGAAATTCCCTCCCCTCGCCCCTCTGGTCCCTGTCAGCCCGTTCTCTATTTCAGTGTCTTTGGTTATATTTTGCTTGCTTGTTTGTTTTGTTGTTTAAGTTCCTGTTAAAGGTGAGATCATATGGTATTTGTCTTTCACCGCCTGGCTTATTTCACTCAGTGTAATGCTTTCTAGTTCCATCCATCCTGTTGCAAAGGCTAGGAGCTCCTTCTTTTTTCTGCTGCATAGAATTCCATTGTGTAATTGTACCATAGATTTTGATCCATTCATATACTGATGGGCATCTAGGTTGCTTCCAACCCTTGGCCATTGTAAATTGTGGTGCTGTGAACATTGGGGTGGATAGGTTCTTTTGGATTGGTATTTCAGGGTTCTTAGGATATAATCCTAGCATTGGAATTCTGGGTCAAAAGGCAGATTCATTTTTAGTTTTCTGAGGAAATTCCATACTGTTTTCCATAGTGGTTGTACCAGTCTGCAATCCTACCAACAATGAACTAGGGTCTCCTTTTCCCTACAACCTCTCCAACACCTGTTGTTTGTTTCTTTGTTTATGATAGCCATTCTGACCAGTGTAAAATGGTATCTCATTGTGTTTTTAATTTGTGTCTCTCTGATAGCTAGCGATATTGAGCATCTTTTCATGTGTCTCTGGATGTTCTACATGTCCCCCTTGGAGAAATGTCTGTTCAAGTCCTTTGCCCACTTTTTAATTGGGTTGCTTGTCTTAGAGTGGAGTCGTGTCAACACCCTTCTTGAAGTCCTCCAACATTTTCTTTATGTATTTGGGTGCTCCTATGTTGAGTTCATATATATGTACATTGTTTCTGTTTCTTGATAGAGTATTATGAATGACCTTGAGTATTATGAAGTGACCTTTTGGGGCTCTTTATATGGCTTTTTGAAGTTTATTTTGTCTGATATGAGTATTGCTATCCAGCTTTTTTTCCCCTGTCCATTTGCTTGGAATATTTGTTTCCAGCCCTTCACTGTCGGTCTTTGTAGATCTTATGTTCGGAGGTGGGTGTCTTGTAGGCACATATGTGTGGGTTATGATTTCTGATCCATTCAGCTATTCTGTGTCTTTGTATTGGAGCATTTAATGTTTACATTTAAGGTTATTGTGGATAAGTACTTATTCATTGCTATTTTTTCGTGTCTGTGTTCCTCTCTCTCTCACTCTTTTGTTTTTCCCTTTTCTAAAGCAGTGCCTTTAGCAACTCTTGCAGAGCTTGTTTGGAGGAGGAGTATTCCTTGAGGCTTCTTTTGTCTGAAAAGCTCCTTACTTGCCCTTCCATTTTAATTGAGAGCCTTGCTGGATAGAGTAGTCTTGATTGTAGGCATTTTTTTCATTACTTGCAATATTCCTTGCTATTGGAGTGTTTCCATTGAGAAGTCAGCTGCTAGTCTTATTAGGGCTCCCTTGTATGATACTTCCTGTTTCTCCCTTATTGCCTGTAAGACTCTCTCTTTGTATTGGAATTTTGCCATTTTATTTTGTGTCTTGCAGTGGGCCTCTTTGGGTTCTTCTTGATTGGGACTCTGTGAGTTTCCTGGATTTGTGTGACTTTTTCTCTCATCAAATTAGGGAAGTTTTCCATCATTACTTTTTCAAACAAGTTTCCTCTCCCTTGCTGCTCCTCTTCTTCTGGTATCCCTATTACAACAGATATTACTATATTTCATGTTTTCCTGCAGTTCCCTTAATACCTCTTCATTCTTTCTGAGTCTCTGTTCCTTTTTTTGCTCTTTCTGGGTGTTTTTTTCTACCTTGTCCTCCAGCTCACTGATTCGATCCTCTGCTTCATCAGTCTTGCTTTTGATTTCTTCTGCAGTGTTCTTCAATACAGAAATTGTATTCTTCATTTCCTTTTGGCCCTTGTAGACAGTTTCTGTTTTCTTTTTCATGTTGATATAATTTGCTGTGAGTTCATTGTAGTTTCCCTTTGGTTTTTGGTATTTCTCTGTGAGCTTACTGCACTTCCTTGTAACCATTGCTTTGAACTGAATATGTGACAGTTGACTTGCCTCTATTTCAATTAGCATTCTTTCTGAGGTTTCCTCCTTTCCTTTCATTTGTCGTTTGTTTGTTTTTCTACAATTTTTGTGAGACTGTTTTGTTAGCCTCGGCTTCTCAAATTGATCTGTTCTCACTCCCTGAGTTTATGGTGTGAGCTTCTGTGGTAGGAGACCAGTGAGATTCAGGAGTGCAGTCTCCTTGATCTCCTGAACTTGCTGCTCTTGGGTTGTCGTTTATGTGGGCTCTTCGGATGTCTTTGGGTTTTGATTATTGTTGGGTCTTTCTCTGGTTGTTCCTTCTCTCCATCTGGGTAACTGAGGGTCACCCTGTCCAGCACATCTTGTATTCTGTTGTTCAGGTGCAGACAGGTTGTGTTGAAGTTGGTTCTTGTGTCTGTCCCAGGTTTTGAGGTCTCTCTCTAACTACTGTTCAGCTGTTTATTCTGGGTAGTTTCTGCACTGTTTACTTGTAGTTCCAGATTCGTTCTGGGTAGGGGTTAGTGTAGCTTCCACTCATTTCTTCACCTTCTTCCATTGTTATCTGTCGGTGGTTCCCTTGTTGGTGGGTTCTCTCTTCCAGCAGGTGTACTGGTGTTCACAGCTTCCACCTACTTGTTTATGTGATCATCTGGGGGAAGTCAAAATGGTTTAAGACAATAGAATTGTGTTCTATGGGACATAAAGGACCAACCCATAGAGAAGAGATAGGAAATCCTTTGAATAAGTATAGTATAAACTTACACTATGACTTATATACTGAAACTGTGATATTTCACCCAACTAGACAGAGTGGGAAAAAGATAAGACTTTTGTTAGGAGAGGGGAAGGATTGTAAGTTGAATCCAGAATACAGTGAGCTTATGGGAGGTCCAATTGTGAGATATAGTGAGAGTAAAGGATAGAAAATATGTGTAATGTGCAAAAGACTAGAGTTAACCACAACAGTAATAAAGTTCCAGGAGACAGTGAAATGAGCTAAGATCCAGGAGGGGTGCTGTATAGTATTTACAGTTGTATGGAACAAAAATCATATGACACAATCTGTGTGATCTGAATAACAAGAATAGGGAGGACATGGCTCAGAGTGGTGTGCTATTGGAATACAGGTGAAGTGAAAGAAGGAAAATTAAAAATAAACCGAGAAAGAGAGAACAAGGAAAACCAGTCTAACAATGCAATTAAACCAAACGAAGAAAACTAAACAGAAAGAAAAGCAATTAAAAAAAACTAATAAAATGAAAGAAGTAAAAATAATGAAATAATAATAAAGAAGATAAACAATAACTTGCAAGCTCTCTGGAATAGCAAAATGAAATTTGCCTCAGTTTGTCATTTGTTGGGAATACCCCACTTTGGGTCTGACTTTGGTCCTTTCACAGCTCCATGTCTGATTGTCTCATTTGGACAGGGGGAGAGAAAGAAAATAAAAGCCTCCTTTAAAACAGCCAAGCCAGTTCTGCTGTCTTCCTGGCTGGTTTAGTTTGCTTTTCTCCCTTCCTTTGGTTTTGTGCTGATGGGAGCTGGTCTGGGCCTTGCTCTTCACAGTTGCCCAACCTCCAGCCCAGTTCCTCAGCTCACTGCTGGGCCCCCAGTGCTCTTCTGCGCCAGGCCTACATCTTCAGTCCACCAGTTGTGCTGTCCTTGAGGTGCACCAGTTAGGGGCAGCTCACATGCCACCTTCTCACTCTTCGCTGTCCTAGGTGCTAGGAACTCTCAGAGTCTCCTCTGGGTAGTTCAGCTCCCCCATTGAGTTAAGTCTTTCTGGGGATTGCTGACTCCCTGAGTCCTGCTGCTCTGCTCTGTGGGGACAGGGGAGGGGGGGACCTTCGCCTTCCTCTTAGTGAACCAGTCTGGCCCTGCAGTGGTGGGGTGGACTTGTGCATGGCCTTCTCTGCTGCTGCTGGGGTGGAGGGCCTCTGCTGTTGTGGTGGCAGTGGGTGGGGCACGTGTGGCTGGGGCCTCGGGTGTGAGCAGGCACCCTTCCTGCTGTGGCCACAGTCCTGGCAGCAGGGATGG
Organism: Sturnira hondurensis; assembly: GCF_014824575.4. Taxonomy (NCBI): domain Eukaryota; kingdom Metazoa; phylum Chordata; class Mammalia; order Chiroptera; family Phyllostomidae; genus Sturnira; species Sturnira hondurensis. The sequence continues at coordinate 100,717 of NW_028095988.1, forward strand.
TCCCATGGCCAAGGCTGCAGAGGCTGCAAGGTCACAGCCAGGGGAGTCACAGGCAACCTGTTAGGGAGCATTCTCTGAATAGCCACCAAGAGCCTTTTTTTTTTCAATTGCCCTCTTCAAGCCTGCTGCTCCAAACAATCTCCTGGCCTCTCACACAGCCCAACTTTCCAACAAGACTGGAAACTGTCCAGGTTGGGGTCCATCACAGCCCAACTCTTCTTCCTTTTCCAGGTGTCACTGGCTCCCCAATTTCTTTGTAATGACCCCACCAGTGTCCACAGTCCAAGAGGGAGCACATCTCCCCTGTGCATTTGTTTACTTCTTTATTCACCACAGTGACTTCAGGCATCCTAGTGCTGCTCAAACGTCCCTGTTTGTCAGGGAAGGGAGCCATTGACCTGCCTTTCTTCTAACAATCCTGCAACAGGCCTAGCAGCAGCCAGGGACCTTAATTGTCCCAAAGCAATCTCCTTACCATCTGATGTTTCAGTGTCTTCTACAGTTTTGGCCTGCAACCTTCATGTATACTGAGATACCATTGGCCGTTCACTCTGTTCCTCAGAACATCAGCCAGGTGTTCAAGCTGCATGCAGGGGAAGTGGACTCTGCGCCCACCGTCCTTCCCCTCTGATAAGGGGTTAATATCGTAAATTGTAAGGAACTGCTATTACAACAAAAAACAATCCAATTAAAAATGGGCAGAGGACTGAATAGACATTTCTCCAAAGAAGGCATACAGTTGCTGAAAGATATATGAAAAGATGCTTAATATCACTAATCAGTAATTAAAACTACAGTGTGCTACTACCTCACACCTGTCAGAGTGGCTATCATCAGTAAATCGGCAAATAACAAGTGTTGGTGATGATGCAGTGAAAAGGGAACCCTTGTGCAGATTGGTGTAGCCACTATGGAAAACAGTATGGAGGATCCTCAAAAAAAAACAAACAAACAAAAAACAGAACTGCCTTGTGACTTAACAGTTCTACTTCTGGGTATATATCTAGAGGAACTCAAAATGCTGATTTGAAGGAATATATGCACCTCTATGTTTATTACTCTGTTACTTACAGTAGCCAAGATATAGAAGCAATGCAAGTGCCCATCAATAGATAATTGGACCCAGAACATTGGTACATAACATATAGTGGAATACTATATAGTAAGAATGAAATCTTAACCCTTTATGCCAAGTGGAATAACTCAGAAAAAGATAAATATATGATTTCACTTATATATGGACTCTAAAGAGCAAAATAAACAAACTAGAAACAGACTTGGATACACAGAACAGACTGATGGTTGCCACAGAGGAGGGAGGTTTAGGGTTCTGGCTGGAAAACTGAAGGGATTACTGGGTACAAATTGGTAGTTACAAAATAGTCATGGGAATGTAGAGTACTGCATATGGGATATAGTCAATAAATAATTGCTATGTATGGTACCAGGTGGGTACTAGAAATATTGGGCAAAAATCTTTGTAAAGTATATAATTGTTTAACTGCTATGCTATATACCTGAAACTAATACAAAGTAATATTGAATGAAAACATTGGAATTGAAAAATAAAATTTTAAAAGAAAACAAAAGTATTAAATGGAGAATTCCAGAAATACTTTATAAGTTTTAAATTGTATACCATTCTGAGTAGCATGATGAAATCTTAATATGAATATCATCCCTTGGTCCAGTGTACCCACACTGTATAGGTTACCTGCAGATTAGTCACTTTGTAGCCATTTGGTTATCATATCAACTGTTGAGGTATCACAGCACGTTTGTTCAAACAACCTCTATAGTAGTAGCCTAATGCTATGCCACAAAGCCTACATCGTTCACCTCACTTCGTCTCTTTACATTAGCATAATATCATCTTACATCATCACAAGAAAGGTGATGAGTACAATATTTTTAGAAAAACCACATTCATATAACTCTTATCACAGTAAAATTTTGCTATTTTTTAATGTATAAATTAAACTTGATCATAAGTATGCATGTATAGGGAAATACATAGTATATATAGGGTTCAGTATTATCAGTGATTTCAGGCATCTTAATGTATCTCCTACAGATAAGGGGGAACTGATGTATACACCATTTCTTACCAAAACCTTATTTTTATAGATTAAAAAAACTAAGCTATAATTTTATTGTTTTATAACCTAAATATTTAGTGGTATATGGATTTAATGAGGTTTTTCTCATAGTTTTATATTTTGATTGTTACGGATATCTCTGAAAACATTGGGCCAAAGAAATATTTTTGTTATGTTTTTTAATCAAATTGTTACTAATAGTAGGTCAAAATCCTCAACTATGGAGATCAAACAATATATAAATTTCAGTTTTTACTGATTTAATTTTGTAGACATGATGAAGACTATAATATAAGTATGTCATATAGTGTTTTGAATGCCTTGTGAAGGTTCTAAATAATATGCTTTTAATACATGTTTATTAACACATTAATTATTAAATTAAGCATTAAAATTAATACTTAATATGTGTTTAAGTATTCTGTAATATTTAAGTATTATAAAATACTTAAACCACAGTATTTTATAAAATACTGAGATTTAACTTTAATTTCTTAACAGCTTTTATCTTACCACTTTCTATTCTAATAAAGTAGCTGAAAAAATAGAAGGTAGCAGTCAACTAGAAAAACTCATTGTTGGGTGTAGATGTTTGTGAATTTTAGATGTGCACATTTTTTATCTTTTATTGCATTGAGGAAAAATTGTTTTCTTTTTTAGTAAAAAATCCCAGAAGTGGGATGAAATGAATATCCTGGCAACATACCATCCTGCAGACAAAGACTATGGTTTAATGAAAATAGATGAACCAAGCACTCCATACCATAGGTAATGTTTTATAGACATTACTCATTTTCTTTACTTGTTTACATTTTTCATTGGATAAGAACTTCTGGATAACAGCTGATTTGAATTTGTGTTTATTTCCATATTTGTTACTGGAGCACTAATTAATAACCCCACTGCATATTTTTGTGTAATAACATAACTACTATGTAACTTTTAAGTTTGGGGGTATATTTTGCACATTATAATTTTAGTAGTAAGTGTTTATTTGTTGTACCTCAGTTATTCCTGTCAGTGATGCTCACAGGCCAGTGATTTTTGTCTTCCTTAAAATAATCTACAGGGTCCGAAAGAAGTAATACCATTGAGTGTAGTTGGTAGGGTATGTGAATGTCTCACACAAGATAGATGGCAATTTGAATAGTTCACCTAAAATGTCATATGGTGTGCTTGAGTATGATATTGTTATGTTACAAAATTTCATGTTTCTGATTTTGTGACAAAATATTTTTATGTAATAAAATACGGGCATTTTCTTGTGCTGGACCCTGTGTTTATAAAAAGAAAAATGAGGATTGGCCTTCTTTGTTTCTGAAATAGATATCAGAGGCTTACTCAGTCTCTTTGCAAAAAATAACTTCACAGATGGTAACTATATTTTTAACCCATTCAAATACAAGTGGTCATTACTACTTTTTGATGTCCTTATTTTTGAATTACGTAATATTGTAGTTTTAGATAATTAAATTGTGATTGTTCACAATTTTAAGTTTTGCTAAAATTTTAAAATAATAGTGTGTAGCAGTGATTAGTATAAAGACAAAAATAATATATCAATAAGCATTTTGAGATGATGGCATTCTAAATATGGAGAAATACTGGTCTGTCTGTGCAAGATAGCTACTGCAGTATGGTGGATGACTCAGTACCAGGATCCCAGAGGCTAATCTCTCAATTCTCTCCCCAAAGTGTTGTCCCCAGTCTTTCCTCAAGCATCTCTGGTCCACTCTGCCCCTCCCTTTGCCAGACCCCAGAGTCGGAAGACAGAAGACTTCTGGTCAAGATGGCAACGTGGTCTCATCTCTTCACACAACCACATCAAAATTACAACTAAAATGTAGAACAGCCATTACTCTGGAATATCAGAAATCAACTTTAGTGGAAGTCTGACAACTATGGAATTAAAGAAACCACGTCCATCCAGACTGGTAAAAGGGGTGTGAACATAAAATGAGTTGGCCTCACACGCACGTGGATAAAAATTCAGGAGGGATATCTGAGGAGCAAGGAGTCCTAGCCCCACACCAGGCCCCGTAGCCCAGGAATCCAGTGTCAGGAAGATAAGTACCCACAACTTTTGGCTACAAAATCCTGTGGCAATAGTCAGTAGAAGAAACTGCTAGAGCCCCAAACAGTTCCTCTTAACCCACACATGGGCTCACCTACTCAGACTCACTCCCTCTGGCCTCCCCCACTATGGTAACACCTTGAAAGGCACCAGTGGTATGTAGAGAGAAACTGAAGTGTCTGGCATCAAGGTGAGCAGAGGCCATTGTCTCTTTGCTAAACCCTCCCCACAGAGCTGGCAAGCTGGTGTCATATATGAGACTCCATCAACCTAGCTAACAGTGTTTGACCCATTTTGGAGATTCCCAGAAGCTCTGTTCCACCCAACTTACAGGCCCACGCAGGCTGCTTTTCCATAAGAATGGCTGGTCTTGGCTCCTAAATCCTGTCAGACAACCAATAGCTGGCTTCAGTGAGCCCTAGCAGCACCCAGATTAGATTCAAAGCTTGGCTGCGCCTAGAAATTTCCAAGCCTAGCACAAATAGCAGCCATCTCAGATTGCTTTATAGCTCAGGCAGGGTGCCCTGGACAAAACACAGGTGGGGGCTGACCTTGGCCTGTACCTCCTGGGAAAGCCCAGGGCTAGTGCACCCAGTGGACAGCTGTAGACCACATTGGAGCACCACTACCCTGCCCCTGCACAGCTGATCATCAACAGAGGGCGGAACTTGGTGGTCATTGGTCAAAGCCAGTCCTTGCAGCTGACTGGCATGGGTAAATCCCTCCCACTGATTTGCTAACAGCAACCAAGGCTCCAACTACAAGAGGAGAGTATACTCAGCCCACATGAAGGGTGCACCTCAATTACTCAGCTTGGGTGTTGGGGTCTGTGCCACTGGACACTATAGGACACCTATTACATTAGACCTTACTATCAAAACACAGAGTCAAAGCAACTGTACCTGATATATAGAAACAAACACAGGCTACCAAAATGAGGAGGCAAGAAATATGGCCCTAATGAAAGAAGAGATCAAAAATCCAGAAAAAGGTCTAAACAAAATGGAAATAAGCAGTCTATCAGATGCAGAGTTCAAAATACTGTTTATGAGGATGCTCAAGAAACTTGGTGAGGATCTCAGCAGCATAAAAAAAAGACCCAGCTAGAAACAAAGGATAGACTGATTTAAATAAAGAACAGTCTTCAAGGAAACAACAGTAGATTGGATGAAGCCAAGAATCAAATCAAAGATTTGGATCATAAGAAGCAAAAAAAGAACCACACAAAACAACGAGAAGAAAAAAGAACTGAAAAAAATAAGGAAAACATGAACAGTCTCTGGGACAACTTAAGGAGGTCCAACATTTTCATCATAGTGGTGCCAGAAGGAGAAGAGAGAAGGCAAGAAATTGGAACTCTATCTGAAAAAATAGTGAAAGAAAACTTCCCTAATTTGGTGAAGGAAATACACATGCAACTGATTCCAGGAAGCACGGAGAGTCCCAATTATCATGGATGCAAAGAGACCCACTCTAAGACACATCATAATTAAGAGGCCAAATGTTAAAGATAGAGATGCACCCTGGCTGGTATGATTCTGTGGATTGAGTGCTGACCTACAAACCAAAGAGTTGCTGGTTAAATTCCCAATCGGCACATTCCTGGGTTGCAGGCCATGTCCCCAGTTGGGGACACATTAGAAGCAACCACACTGATGTTTCTCTCCCTCTCTTCCTCCCTCCCTTCCCCTCTGTCTAAAAATAAATAAAATAAAATCTTCTTTAAAAAAAGAGAGAGGTTTAAAAGCAGTAAGGGAAAAGAAGTTAGTTACCAGATAGTTGCCAGATGGAAGGGGGGAGGGGGAGAATGGGTGAAGAGGTGAGGATATTAAGAAGTACAAATAGGTAGCTACAGAATAGCCTTGGGAATATAAAGTACAGTATAGGAAGTAGACCAGCCAAAGAACGTATACACATGACCCATGGACATGAACAATGTTGTGGGGACTAACTGAGGGAATAAGAGGGCACTGGGTGGAGGGGGACTAAGGGGAAAATTAGGACATTGTAATAGCATAATCAGTAAATAAAATTTTTTAAAAAGTAGAAACACTTAATTCAGGTTAGACATAAACTTATATTGGAAAAGTAAATATTTTCAGACTGAAATAATTTGAAGTAAAACATAAATCCAGAAGTTACTGTTAAAAAAAAGTTAAATTCTCTTTTAAATCAATGAGCTAAATAAAGCTTTAGAAGAAAATAAGTTGTGATAATAGCAGAAACAGTAAAAACAAGAATAATCATGAAGATTGTGGCAGGGTAGAAAGAAACAATGAAATAAGAAGTACAGATTTTTTTTTTAATTTTTATTTATTTATTTTTAGAGAAAGGGGCAGGGAGGGAGAGAAACATCAATGTGTGGTTGCCTCTTGCACAACCCCTACTGGAGACCTGGTCCACAACACAAGCATGTGCCCTGACTGCAAATCGAACCAGCGACCTTTTGGGTTCGCAGGCCAGTACTCAATTCACTCAATTCACTGAGCCAGACCAGCCAGGGCAGAAGTACAGACATTCAAACTCCAATACTAATAAACTGAAGGGAAGAAATTAATGTATATTTATAAAAAGTTTATATTCTTACAGATATGTACTTTAAAACATAGTTTAAATGTTTATTGTACCAGAAGCCAAAGTCAGGACTTTCTTTTTTTACAATAAAAGTAGTAGACTGTTTCATAACTACCAATTTGTACTTAATTACTGTACCTCTTTCACAGGGATATAAAATCCAGTATAGGGACTGTAGTCCATGTATATGGTGTCAAGTGAGTATTGGAAATTTTAGGGGGAACACTTTGTAAAGTGCAAAATGTGATCGATTGTCTAACCACTATGCTGTGTACCTGAAACCAATATAAAATAATATTGAAAGTAAACTATAACTGAACAGTAAAAAGATAAAAATAAATAAAAGTAGTAGATATCTCTTTTCTGTGTTGATTGGAGGTAACCTGAAAGAATTTAGATCAAACATGATTCAAAAAAATAGATCTGTTGTCTTTTTTAGGCTTTATGTGTAAAATATAGGTGAGAACAGTTATTTAATTCTGCTCTTTCTCCTTTCTTTACCTTACCATATTCTTCCTCTGAGAGTCTCTAAAGTTATTTGGTCTCTAAATGATTGGGGCATTATGTATATACAGAAATATGCATACAACTTTTATTAATTCAGTGCTCGGTTTTACCAGCTTTGAAAATAAATTTTTTTAAAGATGCTTTTTAAATCTTTTGGAACTTCCGGCCAATATGGAGGCATAGGTAGATACACTTTGCTCCTCACACAACCAAAAGAAGGACAACAAATTTAAAAACAAAGAATAATCGAACTTGGAAGTCCTACAACCAAGGAGTTAAAGAAACATTCATCCAGACCGGTAGGAGGGGCAGAGACCAGCAGTCAATACAGAGAGGACTCACCGCAAGGCAGTGGCTGGCTGAGTGGGTGGTCCTGCATTTGCATGTGGATAAACTGGGAGGAACAACTAGGGAGTGAAACAGACCGCACAACCCAGGATTCTAGTGTGGGGAAATAAAGCCACAAAACCTCTGACTGAAAAAACCAGTGGGTGTTGGGATGGTGGGAGAAACTCCCAGCCTCACAGGAGAATTCATTGGAGAGACCCACAGGGTCCTAGAATGTACACGAAACCACCTAGCTGGTAATCAGCGCCAGAAGGGCCCAATTTGCTTGTGGGTAGTGGAGGAGGTGACTGCAAGCCAACCGAGAGCCAAGCAAATGACATTGTTACTTACCTCTTGGACTCCTCCCCCACATACAGTGCCACAAAGCATCAACATGGGTTGCCCTGCCAATCTCACTGGCAAATACCTAAGGCCCCACCCCTTAGAACATAACAGGTGTGCAGACACCAAGAAAAAAAAATATATATATATATGGCCCAAATGAAAAGAACAGATCAAAGCTCCAGAACAAATACAAGTAAGTGATGAAGGGATAGCCAACCTGTTAGATGCATAGTTCAAAATACTGGTAATCAGAATACTTATAGAAGTGGTTGAGCATGGTCACAAATTAGATGAAAAAAATAAAGGCTATGCATAGTGAAATAAAGGAAAATGTACAAGGAAGCAACAGTGGCAGGAAGGAAACCGGGACCCAAATCAACAGTGTGATTTTCAGAAGGAAGAAATAAACATTCAACCAGATCAGAATGAAGAAACAAGAATTCAAAAAAATGAGGAGAGGCTTAGAAACCTCCAGGACACCTCTAAATGTTCCAACATCCGGATCATAAGGGTACCAGAAGGGGAAGAGGAAGACCAAGAAATTGAAAACTTATTTGAAAACATAATGAAGGAGAACTTCCCTAATTTGGCAAAGGAAATAGACTTCCAGAAGGTCGAGGAAGCTCAGAGAGTCCCAAAGAATTTGGACCCAAGGAGGAACACACCAAGGCACATCATAATTACAGTACCCAAGATTAAAGAAAAGGAGAGAATCTTAAGCAAGAAAAAGGAGACAGTTACCTACAAAGGAGTACCTATAAGACTGTCAGCTGATTTCTCTAAATAAACCTTACAGGCAAGAAGGGACTGGAAAGTAGTATTTGAAGTCATAAAAGGCAAGGATCTACATCCAAGATTACTCTATCCAGCAAAGCTATCATTTAGAATGGAAGGGCAGATAAAGTGCTTCCCAGCCAGATAAGGTCAAGTTAAAGTTCATCATCACCAAGCCCTTATATGAAATGTTTAAGGGACTTATCTAAGGAAAAGATGATCAAAACTATGAACGGTTAAATGACGACAGACTCACAACTCTGAACATTCAAACCTAAAAAGAAAACAAAAACAAACTAAGCAAACAGAACAGGAATCCACTCACAGAAATAGAGACCACATGGAGGGTTATCAGTGGGGAGTGGAAAAGGGAAAATGGAGGAAAAGGTACAGGGAATAAGCATAAATGGTAGGTACAAAATAGACAGGGGGAGATTGAGTAGTATGGGAAATGGGGTAGCCAAAGAACTTATATGTACAACCCATGTATATGAACTAAGTTGGGGGAATGATGGTAGGAGGGGCGGTATAAAGCAGAGGGGAGTCAACAGGAGAAAAAAGTGGGACAACTGTAAGAGCGTAATCAATAAATTAAAAAATAAAGATGCTTTTTATAGAAAGATCAGGTTATACTACTGAAGAATCTCACTGGCTAATATAATAAAAAGTTATTTCTTTTATGTATATACAAGGTGGGGCAAAAGTAGGTGTACTGTTCATATGGAAAATAGTACAATAAATAATAACAAGAATAAATGGTTTTACCTCCTCAAAACTTTAAATCTAGTTTTGCCCCCATCCTGTATGTATTTGTGTATGTGTATAGTATATATTCTTTTATGCATGTGCACATATACACAAACATACTTAATCTGTAAATTTTATAACATAACCTAGAGTTTTCTGTGGAAGAGTTCTACAGATTTATAGATTGTTTTATCCTACTCTGCTTAATTATATCTGGTAACATAAATGAGTTTATTTCAACTTCCCTTGGAAAAAAGAGCATCACCTAAACTATAGCATATATTTAACTCACCTCCTTAACTAACCAGAAAAGGTATAAACCAGCAGTTTTTATACACATAACTGAATTCTGATTTATACACCTTGGAGTGGCTTGAGAATTAAAGATGCCCATTTTTGCAATTAAGTGGGGAATAGATTTTTCATTAGAAGGTAGAAGAGGAAAGCTAAATAGTTTTTAAACTTCTGAATGAGGTCTTTAGGGTCCAATTTTGTGCTTTTACCCAACCTTATGTCTGCATAGATTTCTTTCTCTCATCTTCTCTCATCTTCAGGTTGATGTGGCAAAACATATTTTAAATCCAGGTAGTGAGGGGTTTTTTTCAGGGGAGGTGAGATTTGCATTATTTGCCCCCTACCTGGATGGAATAATTGAAGTAGGTTCCCCCTGCAGATGATTTGAGTTTTCAGTATTTATGGTTGCAGTAGTGGCTTTTTAGTGTTAACTTACTTTTGAGTGTTTTCATTGAATATAACTAAAATTTCAAAGATGACAGCAGAGCTATAAATGTGTTGCTATTTTAAGTAGGTCAGTAGAATTTTGTTACCTTGTTTTTCTGCTTGAAAAATTATAGTATAATCTTCTTGTCATCCTAGTATGGTAGGTGATGATGAAGATGCATTCAGTGATTCAGAAACCACTGAAGCCCTGACCCCGGAAATGTTAGCTAAGAAGTAAGTACTGATGACTGTAAAGCATTTTCACTTATGCTGGTTTTTTTTTGGTTTTGTTTTGTTTTAGATTTTATTTATTTATCTTTAGAGGGAGAGAGGGAGAGAAATATCAGTGTATGGTTGCCTCTTGTGTGTCCCCTGCTGGGAACTGGCCTGCAACTCAGGCGTGTGCCCTGACTGGGAATCAAACCACGGTTGTTTGGTTCACAGGCCCGCGCTCAATCCACTGAGCTACACCACCCAGGGCTCACTTATGCTGTTTTTAGTTGGACAGTTAAAGGTATTTACTTGTATGAGTGTTAATAAAAAATGTGCTAAATTTATCTGGATTTTTTTCATAACTTTTTATAGTCTTGTTTCTAGATTAAAATCAAGATATGCAGTTGTTAGAAAGATTAGAATATCAGAGTCTAGTACTGATTATCAGAGTCTAGATTGTGTTTTTTTGATTTTTTAAATATCCTACCTCCTGAGTTTTAAAGATGAAAGTGAAAAAGGCAAAAATACATGAATTCCTAAAGAAAAGCTCTACTTCGTTGCTGTCCATTGATTTGTCACTCTCCACTCTTCTTGTTATTGGTTTCTACATCCATGCCCACACACTTGCTTTTTATTTTCTTCATCAGATTATATATTAGATCAGCTAGTATATTAATAATATTTAGGTGTTTATGTTTATGACACTCAAAGTTGAAGAGGTCAACTCAGCTGATAAAAGAATATCACAGTGTTGATTTCTTTGTAAATGATTGTTTAGATTAGCTGCTGCTGAAGGCTCGGAGCCAAAGTATCAGGTTCATGAACAAGAAAGCAGTGGAGATGAAGACAGTGACCTTTCACCTGAAGAACAAGGTAGTTTATTTCCCTTTATGCTTTTAGCATTATGTTAATAATTTTTGCTGAAATGAACTTATTATTTGAGAGATTGTGAAATGGTTTTTCTTTTTGCAAAGAGAGAGATTATATCTAGTCTCTCTCAACATTTTACAATTCAGATTCTACTTATGTGGGTTTATCAGAACAACTTCCCCCCCACCCCGCCCCATGATATTACTGACTTTAATTATTGGTGTTATTTTGTACTTTTTTTAGAAAAAAAGTACTTTTTACTTTTTACAGTATTTATTTATTAAATTAATGCTATTAGAGTCATCAAATGTTTGAATGCTTTTGAAGTGGGTAAAAATAAAAGCTGATTTCCCAGTTGCTTATGCTTTTCCTGTTTTAAGACAGTGGTGAAAATTAATGATCCAGGATAGACATAGTATGAAGATTTTTATTAGCTCCCATCAAACAACAACAACAAAAAAAACAATAGTGTCATAGGAAAGGATGTAAAGATAGCCTCTCAACAAGGATAGAAAAAGCTCTTGTAGCCAATATAGCACATACACAGTTAAGGCATTGCTACTTACTCATTGTTTCTGTTTTTGCAAGTAACGAAGTATGAAGAGAAGGAAGATAGGTCTTTCACCTTGTTGCTTTTTATACTTTTTGAACCATGTGAATATATAATCTTAAGAATTAAAAATTATGTAGTTTATTTTAAACTATTTTTAAAAGGAAAATAACAAGCCTTTGTGTAGGGGGAAAAAGAGGCAAGAAAAACATGCACGCCCTTACAGGAAAAAAAAGAGAGAAATAAGAGTAGTATGGAACTTGAAGCTTTGAAATACAGGGACTTACCTATATTGTAAAAGAAATTCCGAATTTTTGTGATATGTAGCTGATAAGGTATAATTTTCTATTTCTTCCTCTCATCTTTAGAAAATAGCTTATTTAATGAAATTATGATGGTGCAAGCCTAATTGTCTTATAACAGAAATTTTACAGATAGTATAATCTCAAGTCTTACTATCTCTTCTTCCCTCAGTAACTTCCAGACATATATTTTCCCAAAGTATACCCCAAAAGGCCCTAGAAGTAGGTTTCAAATATAAATTGTTTCTAGATGATTGTTTCTTTATTATTCTCTAAAAACATGATCTACTGAGAACAATGAATTATTAACCTATATTGACAATATTCATTAATAAGTTTTTCCTCAAATTGTACTTCTGTGAAGTAGCCAGCAGGGGGAACCATTGACTAGTTACATTTTCCCATGCTTGGTTTTTCCTAGTAGTAACTGCTATGTATATATAAATGTTTGTTCCTTTTAAACAAATTACATGTCTAAAAATCCTTATTTATTGACAGAAATTCTTAGAACAAAGGGTCTTGTAACTGATAGCATAACAATTAAGATACTGGCTATAGCAGACAGATCTAAGTTTATATTCCAGGCGTGTCACTTATCTAATATGCTTAATTTCTCTGAGCCTCCATTTCCTCATTTTTAAATGGGGAGCTATAATAATATTTCAGTCATTGATAAGTATTAAATTAGATAAAGAATTTAAAACAGCATTGGTTCTTGGCATATTACAAGTTCTCAGTAAATACTAACTTTTAAGAACCTAAAATAATTTGTATATTCTTCATTATTTTGTAAAATGGTAAAAGAAAGTATAAAAGTGATAATTCACTTGTCTAGTATTGTAGATTATTATTATAGCTGGGCATGAAACCTGAATGACCTTGTACTCTTTGCATTATGTTGCTCTACCATACAAGGATTGTAAATAAAATGAATACATTCAGTGTTTTTAAATTATATAATTTTGAGTATTCCAAAACTAGACAGTATTTATAACAAACAAAACTGAGTTTAATATCTGTTAGAATTAAAAAGAAATAATTTTCTTAAGACTATGAATATAATTCACAAAAAATACTGTACTATCAACTCCTAGGAACAAGAAACTACATAGTAAAAGTGTTAAATTTTTTACTATGTACTTCCTATCCTTTCAGATCAACAAAGATTAAAAAGAATGATCATATCTCCCTTGGTGTGAATGTAGAGAAATAGTTTACTCATATACTGTTAGTGGGCATGAAAAATGGTTTGGCTTTTCTGGAGTACAGTATAGCAATATATAAGCCAAAAACTTTATTACAAAGTGTATTCTTTGATCTAGTAATTCAGTTTCCCAGAGTTTATTCTAATGTTTTTAAAACGTGTTTAACCAGATCCTGCTTAATATACATGTACACATAAAATTACAAACATTTCACAAAAGAGCGTTCACCTTTCCAACACATATGTGATATGCATTGATTCTGTTTTATTTCATTTTTTTCTTAATGCTAGGTGTGGCTCACTAAAAAGTCATGAGGCACAGTTTGAAAAAACAGTAGTTAATACCAAGAAAATAGAGCAGATGCACAAACATGTATATATATTACGTCATAAAAACATTAAGAATATAAAGGAAGAAAACAGGAATCCTTGACTAAGAATATGGGATAAAATTATAATCATTTAATTTTTATAACCATTTAAAAATTACATTCATTTGCAGTGTGTGTGGCAGAATTTTACTATCTTTTTATTGTCTAAGAGTGAGGGGTTGAATTATAACTTAGTACCTTTGTAACATTTAAAAACTATATAAATCTGCTAGGTACATGGCAGAATTTTACTGTCTTTATATACTTTTATTGTTTAAACTTTGCATCATTTTAAGGTTGAAAGAAAAGATCACTGTTACATTTCCACCAGACCTAGGCATAAACTAAGACTTCCCTGGACATACTGGGATTTTATGGTTATCCTAATGGAAAAAAAAACCAGCATATAAAATAGTATATTACTGATTTTTATTAAAAAATACATTTCTAGGAAAAAGTGTAGAGTCATAAAATATTAATGGTGATATCTGAGGAAATTAAGAGTGATTTTTTATTTTTGTTTCTCTCATGAAACTGTGTTACTTTGTAATGAGAAAAAGTGTTATGTTTTTAGTAAATTTATCTGGTATTGGAGGCAATTAAAACCTTTTGTGTATATTGCCTTGTACATTACCTGAATACTTTAAAGGCATAACTAAAAATTTAGTCATGAGGTCTTGGCCTTTGTAATGCTCCCTTTTTTCTTTTAAATTTTACTCTTCTTTGTAATACTGTACTCTGAAAGAGTAAAACAAATCACAAAAGTAATCTGTAAGCAGAGGAGAAGAAATATGTCTGGCAAGATCTTTATGGGATGCTGAAATGGATGTTGATCTCAGAACTTTCCTGAAAAGTGATTGATGTGTGATGATGTGAACTTAAACACCTGTTTTAAAACATAGGTATACATAATGATAAAAACTGGCAATTAGAGGACATTGAGAACATACTTTGAATAGGTCTATTATGAGAGATTTCTACTCTTTGCTTCTCTATGTCTTTTTGACATTAAGATATTTTTATGAATACCATAATAAAGCTGTGGTGAATGACTTTCAGTGCTCTCTTGTTTGACAAAATAAATAGTTGGCAATTTTATACCAACCTTTTTTTTGTTTTTTAATTTACTAATCTAAGAAATTTTAAAATCTTCAAATTATTTCTTTATAAGCGGTTGATCTTTAAAATGCCATCTATTAAATGTGATCAGCTATGTTTATTTGCTGCTAGTTTAATATTTTTGTGGTGAAGAATATAAATGAAAGAATAGTCTAGAATTACTTCACTATTATAACACGTTTTTCTTAAAATTACACCTGGGAATGAGATGTTTTAAACTAGAATGTTTTAAATCATAGCAATTACTTAATGAATTATAAGAATTTTTCTTAATTATAAAAAGAGAAAACTTGAAAAATGTTAAAATTATCCCATAGATTCTTGATGCAGAATTAACTACTGTTAGTTATGAAGTCTTACTTTTTGTGTGTATGTATGCATGTAGGCTTTATATATAATATTTGTACATACTATTCATCAGTTTCTACTCTGTCAGTACACACACACAGTATTATAGCTTGCTTTCTTTCCTATTCATCTCTTTCTGGAAAAACTAATGGCTTTATTCTTATAATCCAGTTAAGATGTACTTGAACCATCTAAAACAAAGGTTGACAAACTTTCCATGTTAAGGGCTAGAAAGTAAATAATTTCAGTTTTGTGCATCTTAATGGCCTCTGTTGCCACTACTCGACTCTACCTTTGAGCACAAAAGCAACCATAAGCAGTTTACAAAAGCAAATGAGCATAACTCTGTTCCCATAATATTTACCAACAAACACAGGATAGTTTTTGAACTAAAGACTGTCTAAGCCTATTTTTCTGTATTTTACAGAAAAAAAGCGCCAGTTTGAAATGAAAAGGAAACTTCACTACAATGAAGGACTGAATATTAAATTAGCTAGGCAGTTAATTTCAAAAGACCTACATGATGATGAGGAAGATGAAGAAATGTCAGAGACTGCAGCTGGAGAAAATATGAATATGGAAGAATCAAATCAAGGTTAGATCTTTCAGAAATATTCCCGAGATTCCTGTGATCCTTTGTGCCTAAATAATACACTTATTTTGCTGGCATGCAATTATGCCAGAAGTTTTTAAAATTTAAACGCCTGTGGCCAGAGTTAATATAAGACTATATGTTATATTATATTGCTGTGTGTTTTGGTTTATTTCATTTTAAGCAATGATGTTTTGTTTTCATGTTAAGCTATATTGGTTTTATATCATTTGCTCTGTTATAATTAAGTTTTAAACTGTTTTAAAGAAACATGTTTTTAATAGGAAAAATTTGTTTAATGTCCCTTTGGGTGTAAAATATATCTTTCTTTTTTTTTAAAGATTTTATTTATTTATTTTTAGAGAGGGGGAAGTGAGGGAGAAAGAGAAGGAGAGAAACATCAATGTGTGGTTGCCTCTCACATGGTCCCCACTGGGGACCTGGCCTGCAGCCCAGGCATGTGCCCTGACTGGCAGTCAAACTGGCAACCCTTTAATTCGCATCCTGTGCTCACCACTGAGCTACACCACCCAGGACAAAATATATCTTTCTAATGTTTGATTCTTTTGACTGTTGGATTGGCAGGTTATTTGGCTAATTTTTATTTTATTTAAGTCTCAATCTGCCTATCAACTTTATCAATCATAGGAAATAGATTTTATTTATTTATTTTTAATAAACTTATGTTTGATATTCCATGAAGGTGCTTTTCAGTGGTGATGTAACTTTATTTGTTGTACCTTTGATGGCTCTTAGAAAAGTAAATACTTACTATATTATTGTCTTGGTAAGCTTATATGAAATATGAGTGATTCTGTGATAAACCTGATGACTCTCATTATAATAAAAATATTATAGTATTTTTGATATTTCATATTAGGCTTTACCCTTTCGTGCAGTTTGTTTTATATGGCACTTAATTTCCATTTTATACACCATAGTCTCTTTAGCTTATATTTAATTTGAACAGACTTTATTTTGAATAATTATTATATGTCTCTTCTTTTAAAGTTTATTATCCATTTTTAGTTGACCTATCTCCTAATTGGTCTTTGTTTCCCATTTACCTATATCTTGGTGATTTATTTTGATGTCCTCAAAAATAAATGTTTCTTTGGTTGTAAGTTTTTATTAGATTCTACTCATACTTTCAGTTCTTAATGACTCTGAGGTCTCTAGGCTGGGTAGCTCAGTTGGTTAGAGCTTCATTACAATATGCCAAGGTTGCAGGTTCCATCTCTGGTGGAAGCAGCCAAAGAATGCATAAATAAGTGGAATAACAAATCAATCTTTTTCTCTCTCTACCCTCCCTCCCTCTCTCCCTCCCTCTCCCCTCCTCTCCCTTTCTATCCCCTCTTTCTCCCATCCTCTCTTACCCCTCTTCCTCTCTCTAAAAATCAATACATTTAAAAAATTCTTAAATGACTTTGGCCAAACCCTGGGAATACTTCCCTTATTCACCACTGGAAATTTGCGCCAGCAACTCTGTGCCATAGGTTAAAGGGATTTCTGTTTTTAACCCAAAACTTTTGAAAAGAACTCTGGCCTAATGTATCTCTACTTGTAAGACATTAGGTTTCACACATTTAGTACATAAATTGTTTTTGCTTAAAGATAATGATTAAAATTTGCATTAGTTCTCAGTACAGTGATTTTTCTTCAGTGAAGATGAAGTACTCCTTACATAGGAGTGTATTCTACTCAGCTTCATAAAGTCCACAAGGATAGAAAAGACTACATAACAAGGCACAGGGAAGAAAGTGCCCTATATATTCTCTACCCTTTATGGTTCTTAAAAAAAAAATCTTACCAGCTTTTAAAATCTCCAAATTTTATGGAACCCATTATTTTTTGAGCATTGTTCCTGTCTTTCCTCTTACCTGACCTGTTTTATTTGTTTTTATAAAAAGAAAAGTGGTTTGTTTAGACTCTGAGGAAATATTTAATAATTTTCATACCATAAATATAAATCTTTATAGCTTTGGATATTTGAGTTGTAGTAAATTCTGCTATCCACCTGTGACTTGTTCACAGAAATGTTCTGTCTGAAACCTATTGTTCCTGTCACCACGTAGACACTTTAGTTCTGCTCTTCAGAATATTTAGAGGGCATGCCAGATTCTTTCATGTCAGACTAATTTGCCTGCATGAAAAACACCTTATTTGTTTTTTAGATCTTTATATTTGTTTACCATCAATGGCAGTAGAAGGGAACTTTAGCTCAGGGAAGTTTCAAGGTTGGCAATACACGATAAACAAATTATGCTGATTTTTTTTATCTTTGTAGGATCTGCTACAGGTGACCAGCTGCAAAACAAATCACAGAGTTCATAGAAGAGATTTGTTCAACGCTGTAATTGTGGGATACAAACCCTGTTACTATATAATATTTCTTCTTGTTCTCTACACTCATGACTTAGTACAAAAATGCATACCACTTATTATATGTTGCCAAGAATTAAATAACTTTAGAGACTGATTAGACTGAAACTGCTTAATTGATACTTTAATTGTGCCTAGTACTTCACCACAAATACAGCATAATACCATCAGTCCAAAACTGCAAGTCACTTGTAAGAACACTGGTTAATTTGTATAAGATGTTATATAGCTTTTTATGCTTAGAGGTTTAACAGTATCTTGGGGAGGAGATCTAATTTATTTTCTTCACTTCTAGATGTGATAACTCTTATAAACATTTTTAATCAAAATCCAATTGTAACAACAGATTATATAGACTGAAAAGTTTTTTAACACACATCTCAATTTGGTTTACCTGTTTAATTGAAAAGGATTGTAAGAGTTAGCATTTTCTACCCTACTACCTTTAAATTACTTTTGAATTTCTTTATGTTTACAAGGAAAGGATTAAACTTTTTCTCACCAAAATTAGTTTTTTTATTCACAAATAAATTATCAGGTTAAACTTGGGTTAACATCTGCACTTTTTCTGTTTATTTGATTGGCAGACCTTAAGAACAGTTTTTTAAACAAATATAATTCTAATATACTCTTAGCATTCCCTTTATATTTCTTTCCTAACCGCCTGCTTTTGTTTCCTACCCCTTTCTACATATATGCATACAGTAATCCTTTACTTTTATAAAGGGTCATAAAGATTGTTATGATGTTAGGAACTCTTGCTACAAAAATGAAAATCTTATTTTTGACTATCAATGATGATTTTTTTCTTGTAATACATGGAGAAAATAGATTTAATAGCAGTTCTTATAGATAGGAAATATGATTCAACTGCAGAATTTCTACATTGCTCTGATTTACAGCTTGCTAATTAAATTGCTATTACTAGTTTTATTGTTTGATTTAAATAAACCTTAGAAAACAAGAGAGATTTTTTTGCCATGATGAGAAAGGTATATGTAACTGTGATATGATGATAATTCCTAAATATACAGTCAGAGGTAATCCTGAACAATTTTTAACTTAAAAACTTTAATCCCTGCTTTAAGGGAATATGATAATGTATGTACTATGACAAATGTACTTTATTCTTCTAACACAGCAAGATTGAGATCTTTTTACCCCTGAAATGAAGTGCATGATCTGACTAGTTTGGCTCAGTTGGTGGGGTGTCGTCCCACAGTACAAAAGGTTACAGGCTCATTCCCAGTCAGGGCACATGCCTAGGTGGCAGGTTCAGTCCCTGGTCAGGGCACTTACAAGAGGCAAACAATTGATGTTTCTCCCCCTCCCTTCCTCCCTTTCCCTCTCTCAAATAAATAAGTAAATAAACCAATATTTTTCTAAAAAGAAATGAAATGCAGTTCCTGTTTATCTTGGTTTAGGGATGGTTTCATTTTTAGTCAATTATTTGTATCTTAATTTTTTGTTGGTACCCAAAGAATCCATTATATGAACAGACTTTCTAAATAATTTCTATATATTATATATATAAAATGGCTTGTATTGAACAGCTTATCTTCCAGTTACAAGTTTATGGAAATATCCATATGTCAAAATAAATAAAAAGTAGGGGAAATCTTTGCTTTTAAAAGAATATTTTTATTATTTTGAATGACTTTTTAAAAAAATGGGAGCCAATCAAAGCGCTTATGAACTGCAGGTATAGTATTCTAACTGTATACCATGGTAGCTATTAATACCACAAAGCAATGTTTGTTTATCTTTGCCTTTCAAATGTAGAATGTTAAGGTTTTCTTACCTATTTAAACCTATTTAGGGGCATTTATGCTTATGCGTATGTTTGTACATACATTCATGCACACAGATCTCTTTTTGGTTTTCTCATTTTAACTACACACTCTTCTTAGAAAAATCTGCTATACAGTAAAGAAAAGGTAAGCCCTTTAAAAGCTGCTGCTTTTGGTGTTTTCTACAACTTCCTAAAACTTCAATCACAGAAAAACTCATTTCTCATGTTAAGAAGTATCGATAGTTATCCCTGGGGAGTAAGTCATGGCCACTAGCATGCCCAGTTGGATTTTAGGTAGTTGAATATAACTCAGTAAAACTTTTCATCAAATCATGAGTTCCTAATTAACACAGTATTGGACTACATTAAAAAAGCCTTTATGATTCAAAACACATTTTTCTTTGGAGAAAGTTACCTGTCAATCAATATTCAGTTCTAGCCACGGTAGATTTTTCATTCAACTTTTTAATCATTATCACTTCCTCTGTTTAATTCTTTTGGTCTCACCATCTCTGTTCATTTGTTTTTTAGTCTGAAATTCAGTAGTGATGTTCTCTAAAACCTAATGATAAAATAAAATAGAATAAATAGATTGTTAAGAATAAATTGAAGATTAAAGTGAAGTGCCATTTATTGCTAGACTTTTATTTTGTTTACATTTTTCCCTTTAAATTGGTACACTGAACGTATTGTAATAAAATATGGTGATGTGACAGTTGCCTGTATGTGGATTCTACTTTTTTGCTACGCAGCTATCTCAGGATTATGTTCCATTGGCCAAGTGTTCTGGATACCAGAAGATCTTGAACTACATTGTGATAGGGTAGTTTGTTGAGTTGTGATAGAAATAATAGCAAAAGACACAGGACTTCCAGTCAAGATGGAGGCATAGGTGGACACACTTCACCTCCTTGCACAACCATTGGAAGAATTATAGCCATTCCTGGCTGGTATGGTTCAGTGGATTAAATGCCAGCCTGTAAACCAAAGGGTTGCAAGTTTGATTCCCAGTCAGGGCACAAACCTGGCTTGCAGGCCCGTTCCCCAGATGGGGGCATGCTAGAGGCAACCAGACATTGATGTCTCTCTCCCTTTCTCCCTTCCTTTCCCTCTCTTTAAAAATAAAAATCTTTAAAAAAATACAACTAGATCTCAAAAACAACACCCAGAATCATCAGAAAATTGAGCAGTATTTAATTCTGACAACCAAGGATTTAAGGAAGCCACATTTATCCAGATGGGTAGGAAGGGTGGAGTCACAGAGATGGGGCTAAGAGGTGGTGTGTTGTGGACAAGCGGTGGAGGCGGCAGTGATGGAACAGACTGCTCTGCATGCACTCATCATCGATAATTGTGAAGCAGCCCTGGCTGGTGTGGTTCCGTGGACTGAGTGTCAGCCTGTGAACCAAAGAGTCTCTGGTTCGATTCCCCATCAGGGCACATGCCTGGGTTGTAGGCCAGGTCAGGTCCCCAATAGGGGGCATGTGAGAGGCAACCACACGTTGATGTTTCCCTCTCTCCATACCTTCCCCTCTTGTCGAAAATCTTTTTTTAAAAAATTGTGAAGGATGCCCTGGGAGCATATGGTCCCAGGCCAGATTACACAGCCCAGAGTTGCAGCACCCATACAATAAACCCCCAGTACTTCTGGCTGTAAAAACCAGTGGGGGTTAAGGTGGTGAAAGAAACTGCTAGATTTTCAACTAGTAAAAGGCCTGTGTGAATTTAAAAACACCAAAGCAGCAGCTGGAAGGGGACTAATCACATACAGGAAGTGAGTGAAATGACTGGAAATAGGGTGAGTCCTGGGAGTACCTCCAGAAGCCAGACAGCAGCATTGTCCCCTCTACAGCCTGCCCCCTGACAAGTGGAGCTACAGAGCAGTGAGGTAGGTTGCCCTGCCCTGGCAATACCTAAGTCTCTGCACAATTTACAGGTGCCTTTGCTACACTACTACTAAGACGGAGTAAAAGCAGCTTTACCTAGTACACTGAAACAAACAAGGGAGGCTGCCAAATTGAGGAGGCAAAAAAATGTGGCCCAAATGAAAGAACAGAACAAAACCCCAGAAAAAGAACTAAATGAAATTAAAGTAGCCAACCTATCCAATGCAGAGTTTGAAACACTGGTGATAAGGATGCTTGGAGAACCCACTGAGTACAGCAAAAAATGAAGAAAATGAACATTACACAGTGAAGTAAAAAACACAGGGAACCAACAGTGACAGGCAGGAAACTAGGATTCAAGTCAACAATTTGGAATAAAAGGGAGAAATAAACATTCAACCAGGACAGAAAGAAGAAACAAGAATTCAAAAAAAAAAATTGGAGAGGTTTAGGAACCTCTGGGACAACTTTAAATGTACCAACATCCAAATCAAAGGGGTGCCAGAATAAGAAGAGGAAGAGCAAGAGATTGAAAACATTTGAAAGAATATTGAAGGAACTTCCCTAATTTGGTGAAGAAAATTGACATATGAGTCCAGGAAACACAGTCCCAAACAAGTTGGACCCAAAGAGGTCTACATGAAGACACATCATAATTAAAATGCCAAAGGTTAAAGAATAAGAATCTTAAAAGCAGCAGGAAAAAAGAAGACAGTTACCTGCAAAGGAGTTCCCATAAGCTGATATCTCAAAAGAAACTGCAGGCAAAAAGGGACTGGCAAGAAGTATTCAAAGTGATGAAAATCAGGTACCTACAACCTAGATTACTTTATCCAGCAAAGCTATCATTTAGAATAGAAAGGCAAATAAAGTGCATCACAAACAAGGTAGAGCTAAAGGAATTCATCGTCACCAAACCCTTATTATATGAAATGTTAAAGGGACTTTTTTTTTAAGAAAAAGAAGGTCAAAACTATGTTTTAGACATAGTTTTGTCAAAATGTCATTTGACAGTAAAGTGACAACAAACACAACTATCAACAACTGAATTTTTAAAAAAAACTAAGCAACTAGAACAGGAACAGAATCATAGGTATGGAGATCATCTGGAGGTTTATCAGCTGGTAGTGTGGAGAGGGAGAATGAGAGAAATGGTATAGGGATTACCCATAATTGAAGGGGAAAATGGGGGGATGTCAATAGTGTAGGAAAGGGAGAAGCAAAAGAACTTACATGCACAACCCTTGAACAGGAACTAAGAGGGTATTGCTGGAGGGAAGTGGGGTACTGTGTGGAGCAGGGCAAAAGGAAAAATTGCCACAACTGTAACAGCATAATCAATAAAATATACTAAAAAAGAAGTAATAGCAAGAGATACAATTTTGGGAACCTTTCATTTGCTCCTGCTCAGCATTTTGCTAGGTCTCTAATATATGATCAAACCAGCCATGTAAAGCAATTATTCTTATCCTTTGTAAATGAGGAAAAGGCTCTTGGCCGAATTATCTAGTCCCAATATCTGTCTCCCATCCAAGTACTAACCAGGCCCGACCCTGCTTAGCTTCCAAGATCAGACGAGATTGGGCACATTCAGGGTGGTATGGCCGTAGACCCAATATCTGTCTCATACATGCTAAATTACAGGATTCAATTCTAGCTTTAACTAAATTTCTTGGCCTTTAATGTTTTTTTTAGGTACAGAAAATTCATTTTAGAATGAAATGAATTCTAATTAAATTACAAATTAAATTGTATTTGGATTCTTGATTCAGTCCTTTGCTTAAGGGGTAACACTTTTTTAGCCTCACCTGAGGGTTATGTTTATTGATTTGAGAGAGAGAGGAAGGGAAAGAGAGAAAGAAACATCAATCAGTTGCCTCCCATATGCTCCCAGACCACAGATTGGACCCCCAACTGAAGTTGGTGCCCCGACTGGGAGTCTAACCTGCAACGTTTTTGGCGTATGACACAATGCTCCCACAAAATGAACCACCTGTTTGGGGCTAGGAGTAACATTTTTTACATGTTTTGAGTTTGGGGTTGGGGGTGGTAATAGGAAAATTTGGAAACTATCTGTTTCAGGATTATGTGCCATTTAGGAAAAAAATCTCTTGAGATGTCTAAGTGTATATAATTTGGTTTCATTCTGCAAGTTTGTTTCTAAGCAACATGCTTTAAACTCAGAACATTTTTTTTGTAAATATGAAGCTAGCTTATAAAAACTAACATATCCCTTAACAGGCATTTCCCAGTGTGTCCATGAAACTTTCAGTCCCACAGCATGTTCCATGAAAAGGAATCCGTAAACAATAAGCTTTGCAAAAACTATATACTTTATCCTCCTACCCACTTAATAATGCACACCATTGTAAAAGGCTGAGAAATCCTGCATAAAGAACGTGTTTAAAGCTTGGTTTAACCTAGCAGTTTTTGAACATATTTCACCATAATCATCCCTCCCCCCACCACTTGCCCCTCAAGTAGCATCCCAAATGGGAATAGGGGAGGTATACTAGGGTCTCCAAAATCTCATTGAAGTTGGACTTTTTCCTAAAAGAAGAGATG
This sequence comes from Sturnira hondurensis, assembly GCF_014824575.4. Lineage (NCBI taxonomy): Eukaryota > Metazoa > Chordata > Mammalia > Chiroptera > Phyllostomidae > Sturnira > Sturnira hondurensis. The sequence goes on from NW_028095988.1 coordinate 125,078, forward strand.
AGTTTGCCAGTGAAAGAGAGAAGACGTGGTAGAAATAACTGCACAATATTTATGGATTATACATGATTTACTAAGCATAAGGCCTTGATTTTTGCTACCGTATTTAAGAAACTAAAATATACATCCAGGACAGATGAGGGTGTGGTTGATGTGGTTGGTATAAGCTGATGTAGTATTGATAAGACTATAGGCATGCTTTGTTTTATTGTGCTTTCCAGATAACTGCTTTGTTTGTTTGTTTACAAATTGAAGGCTAGACCTGGCACCAACACTGGGAAACTAAAAAATTTTTGTGACTCGATATATTGTGGTGATCTGAAACCAAGCCCACAACATCCCTGAGGTATGCCTGTATTGCTCAAAGACTTGCTGCTTTGAGCAGTTTTCCAAAAGGCCTTGTCTTCCCGATCAGCTCTTGCAAAACTGGCAGACGAGTACATCTGCTGCTCTTTGGGAAAATAAAAACAGATAGCAAGTCTGCTTGGTCCGGATCACACCTCCCAAGCCTTGGATAGCTACCCCAGCCAAAGTGGCTTGTGGGGTGGGGGGGTTTGGCTCCTACACTTTAAATATGGGTTTGACTCATGTAGTCTTTTATTTGAGGAATTATTTGGGGGAGGTAATTCTGAGAGTAGGTAAGTGAGGGTGGAATTGGCAAGTGTTTAGTCATGATTTTATCCCAACTGCCCAATCTGAAATATTTTTCAGTTAAGTCTGCCAAGTGAGGGTTAAGCATTTCAGTTGTATTACCAGTGGGAAATACTGGAATTGGAAGAGAACATCTATAAATTTTTGTTGTCTGTTTAATTCTTGAATTGATGACAGAGTGTTGACTAGAAATATAAGAGGATTGTGCAGGCCAGTCTTTTGTATCTTAACATAATTTGACCTCACTTTTAGGTAAAGGACATTATAAGAAGCTTTGCAGCATGCCTTGGTCTAAAAAATTGTTCAACTTGAAAATTTGTCACCAATAACAGACCTAACAAACATAGGAAGAAGGTTTAATTATACTCTTGTTTAGTTTTACTCCCTGGAAACTGAGTATCTCTTACATAACTGACTGTAAGACTTAAAAGACAAAATATATATTCATCTCCCTATATGTAAGAGATGCCCAGGTGTAAAGAACTTTTATTGTAGGCCACCAGGCCAAGCTAACTGGGAGAGATGAATATAAGACTCTCCTTTAGAGATTTCAAACTTTCATGTACATACAGAGCAGAGAGTACTTGTTTTGGAGGAACAAGGAAGAAGTAAGCAATACACTTATCCTCTCCAGCCATTCTATGGGGGCTTTTCTGGTATGGAAGGCTGGGCTAATTATAATAAGCAAAACTGTTATTTAGCAGATTTTTATATAGTTTCCCTAAAAACCAAAGGAAAATATCTGTAGTCATCTACCACAAGATTTTTACTAGGCAAAATAGATTCCACAGAAATCAGAAATACTGAGTGATTTAAAAAAACAACAACAACAAAAAACCTAATCTAAAATCTTGACTTTCAGAAGTTGAGCTTGAAGTATATTTGTGAATTGTTGCAAATTAAGCTACTGCTGCCATATTAGTAATCCCTAAATTATTTTCTTGGGAGAAAAGGTGTGTAATTACTGTGTCCAAAATCAAAACATAAGATAGGAGAACAGAGGATTCAGGATGTCTCACAGATATCAAACACTGCCAAAAACTGAACTCTGTTTTTCCTCCAAGTAGTCTTAACTGTTCTATCCCCCACCAAAACATTCTCCCCAAATCAATAACTTAGTACAATATTATTTGTCAACATTGATTGCTTAAAAAAATAGTTCATTAATGAACTTTTTGGCTCTACCTCCATGACATATCTTAAATCTCTTTCCTTCTTCAATCCCTACTGCAGTATCAAGCCACCATTACACTCTCTCTATACCCCTGTCACAAACTCTTAAGTGATTTCTCCATTTCTCATATATCCCTTTCCAATCCATTTTCCATAATAGCAAATGTTGCTGCCCTATTTAAAGCCCTGTAGTGATCTCTCTACCACACTCAAGAATGAGTCCAAATTTCTTAGAATAGCTTAAAAAACTGTACTGGCCCTCACCTACCTCTTCAGATCTTCTTGTACCACTCATCTGCTTCATCACTGCAATGATACTTTGTTTTTTCAGTTTCTCCAATCACAAAAGGGTTTTTTTCCCTTTTTTAGGGCCTAGACTCATTAAAGTTTCTCTATCTGAAATGCTCCTCATTCATTCTTCATAGGGTTTTTCTTCTCATCATTTAGATTCAGACATAACTTCTCCAGAGGTACCATTTCCTACACACCCTATCTTAAAAGATGTGTTTCCTATTCTTCTCAGAGTCTTATTTTCTTATCTGATTGATTTGCTTGGCTATTGCCTGACTTCCTCACTAAATAGAAAGCTCCATGAAGGCCAGAGTTTTCTTACTTCAGTATTTTTAAGATTTGTATGGGCCAGCTCAACAGAAGCTTCATTAAATGTTGGTTAAATGAATAAAGGATAGATAATTGTTCATAAGTGATTACTTTTTCCTTCCTATTGCCTTTTAAAAAAATTATTTAATTGTTCAAATACAGTTTTCTTGCCTTTTAGCATCCTTATATACTTAATGTGTGAATATTAGAACTGGAAAGGATTTTAGAAATCAAGGAGTCTAATATCCTTGTTTTTCAAAAAAATCTAGAAAAGTCAAGATTACCCAACTGGTTTTTGGCAGAGGAAAGACTGTGGTCTAGTTTCTCTGACTCCTTATTTTCATAATAAATCTCTCCTGGGATTGAAAAGCTATGGCCCTTTCTTGGTTTGTTTGTTATATTTTTTTCAGGGTGGAGGTAGTTAAGAACTCATATTCAGAATCATCTGAAAATCTCACCCAAGTAAAATTTTTCCAAACTCAGCCCAAGCACCAAATCTCTTAACTTTTAAGCATTTTTGATGTAAGTCTTGCTAAAGAATGGTGCATCTTCCATTATTCACAAACCAAGGACCCCATACATAATCTTTATTGACTCCAGTTGGTTCTTATAGACACTATTATTGTAGTGTCTGAAATACAGTCTTACCCTCAAGAGCCCATTGAAGTTTTCCCCAAGCCTTCACATGCTGGTTAAGGCTTCTGGGTAGTTACCAGCTTCTGAATGTAGGCTTTGTGATGTCAAGAAGCTTGTTTTCAAGCTTCCTGTCTTTGATTCTGGCTGTAATTGCCAAAAAGCTTACATCAGGGTAAACAGGATCTAATGTAACATTCCTTGAACTACTTTACTTTTTAATTATTTTATTTTTGTTCCATTATAGTTGTATGCATTTTCTCCCCACCCCTCCCCCACCCCAACACCAGCCATACTTACTGGTATTTTAAATCCCACAAAATACTCTCCCACTATCTTAATCTATTTTGTTTACCCCCTGCCACTAATCACAAACAAGAATAGGTGGGATCTGCAAACATCAGTGTACTTGCTGGAGGACAAAAACCACCAACAGGTGAAAACCCAAGTACAACAAGACAGCCCACACACGGAAGAAAGGGCAAACCTAGAGCGTCCAGACAAGGAGATCAGAGAGACCACACCACTGAACCCTATAGAATTCCTACCATAGAAGTTCACCCTACAAAGACAGCTAGCAAAATGAAACATCAGCAAGTGCAGAAACAAAAAGAGTCACCTAAAATGAGGAGACAAAAACGAAGCTGCATTCAAAAGGAATGGAAGACTCCCCACTAAATGAGCTAAATGAAATGGAGGTACCCAAACTATCAGAAATAGAATTCAAAATAATGGTTATAAAGATGCTCAAGGAACTCACAGACAACTACAAATAGATAATTGAGAATTACAACAGTATGAAAAAGGAAATAGAAACTACAAACAAAACCAGGAAGAATGACCAATAAAATCTTGGAAATCAAAAACAGACTAGAAGGAATTACAAGCAGGCTGGATGAAGCAGAGTATCATATCAGTGAGCTGGAGGACAGGTGGAAAAAACACCCAGAAAGAGCAAGAAAAGGAACAGAGACTCAGAAAAAGAACAGGTGGCAAGGGAGCTGCAGAACAACATAAAACATAATAATATGTCTATAATAGGGATGCTAGAAGGAAAAGAAGAAGAGCAAGAAAGAGAAAACTTGTTTGAAAAGGTAATGATAGAAAACTTCCCTAATTTGATGGGAGAAAAAGTCACACAAATTCAGGAAACAAAGTCCCAATGAAGAGGAACCCAAAGAGGCCCACTGTAAGACACATAATTAAAACGGCAAAATTCCAAGACAAAGAGAGAATCTTTTTTTTTAAAGATTTTATTTATTTATTTATTTTTAGAGGGGAAGGAGAGAGGGAGAGAAACATCAATGTATGGTTGCCTTTTGTGCATCCCCTGCTGGTAGTTAGCCTGCAAGGAACCGGTCTGCAACCCAGGCATGTGCCCTGACTGGGAATCGAACCACGATCGTCTGGTTCGCAGGCCCGTGCTCAATCCACTGAGCTACGCCAGCCAGGGCCAAAGAGAGAATCTTAAAGGCAACAAGGGAGAAACAGGAAGCAACCTACAAGGGAGCCCCAATAGCAGCTGACTTCTCAATGGAAATGCTCCAAGCCAGAAGAGAATGGCAAGAAATATTCCAAGGGCCTACAACCAAGACTACTCTATCCAGCAAGGCTCTCAATGAAAAGGGAAGGCCAAATAAGGAGTTTCCCAGACAAAAGAAGCCTGAAAGAATACACCTCCACCAAACCACCTCTGCAAGAGATGCTAAAGGGATTAATTTAAGAAAAGGAAGAAAAAGTGAGAGAGGAAGAAAGAGAAATACAAAAAAGTGGCAATGAATAAGTACCTATCAATAATAAGTTAAATGTAAACAGATTAAAAGCTCCAATACAAAGACATAGAATAGCTGAATGGATAAGAAAGCATGACCCACATATATGCTGCCTACAGGAGACCCACCTCAGAATAAAAGACCTACACAGACTGAAATTGAAGGGCTGGAAACAAATTTTCCAAGTAAACGGACAGAGGAAAAAAAAAGCCAAGGTAGCAATACTCATATCAGATAAAATAGACTTCAAAGAAAGGGCCATAAAAAGAGTCCCAAAAGGTCACCTCATAATACTCAAGGGAAGAAACTATCAAGAAGACATAAACATTGTAAATATATATACATAAACATTGTAAATTATATATACACATTCATACACACACACACACACACACACACACATCCCAACACAGGAGCACCCAAATACATACGGAAAGTCTTGGAGGACTTCAAAAAAGGTATTAACAGCAACAGAATTAGGGGATTTCAACACCCCACCATCAGAAATGGACAGATCTTCCAAACAAAGTATCAACAAAGATATTGTGGCATTGAACAACATCCTAGATCAAATGGACTTAACTTACATAGAGAGAGCCTTTCATCCCAAAGAAACAAAATATGCATTCTTTTCAAATGCACATGGAATATTTTCAAAGGTAGACCACATGATAGGACAAAAAGCAAGCCTTAACAAATTCAAGAAAATTGAAATCACATCAAGCATTTTCTCTGACCACTAGGGACTGAAACTAGAAACCATTCTCAAGGAAAAATTTTGAAAACACTCAAACACATGGAGATTGAATAGCATGTTATTAAACAATGAATCAAGAATAAGATCAAGGAAGAAATCAAAAAGTTTCTGGAAACAAATGAAAATGAACTCACAACAACCCAAAACTTACGGGACACAGCAAAGACAGACCTGAGAGGAAAGTTTATAGTGACACTGGCCTACCTAAATAAGATAGAAATGTTTCAAATAAATAACCTAACCCTAGATCTACAAAAACTAGAAGAACAACAACAAAGACAGCCCAGAGAAAATGGATGGAAAGAAAGAACCAAGATCAGAGCAGAATTAAATGACATAGAGACTAAAAGCACAATTCTAGGATCAATAAATCCAGGAGTTTGTTCTTTGAAAGGATAAATAAAATTGCCAAGCCTTTAAGTAGACTGGTCAAGAAAAAATGAGAGACGACCCAAATAATCACAATCAGAAATGAAAGAGGAGAGATTACAACTGATACCACAGAAATACAAAGGACTGTAAGAAATTGCTACAAAGAACTATATGCCAAGAAATTGGAAAACCTAGGTGAAACAGACAAATTTCTAGAAAAATATAATCTTCCGAAACTGAATGAAGAAGCAGAAAACCTGAACAGACCAGTAACAACTGATGAAATTGAAGCAGTAATAAAAAAAACTCCCAAAACACAAAAGTCCTAGACAGAACAGTTTCACAGGAGAATTCTACAAAGCATTTAAGGAAGAGCTAACCCCTATCCTTCACAGACTATTCCAAAAAATCCAAGGAGATGGAAGACTCCCAAACTCTTTTAATGAAGACAGCATCATCGTAATCCCCAAACTACATAAATACACAATAAAGAAAGAAAACTTAAGGCCAATATTGTTTGTGAACATTGACACTAAAACCCTCAACAAAATACTGGCCAACTGCATCCAGCAATACATTAAAAAGGTCATACACCATCACCAAGTGGGATTCATCCCAGGGATGCAAGAGTGGCACAGTATCTCCAAATCAATAAATGTAATACATCACATAAGCAAAAAGAAAGACAAAAATCACATGATCATAGCAGTATATGTAGAAAAAGCATTTGATAAGGTACAGCACCCATTTATAATACAAACACTCAGCAAAATTAGAATAGAGGGAACATTTCTCAACATAACAATGTTGGAAGGCTATATATGAGAGACCTACAGCCAACATCAACCTCAACAGGCAAAAACTAAAAACTTTCCCACTAAGATCAGAAACAAGACAAGGATGTCCACTTTCACCACTTCAATTCAACATAGTACTGGAAGTCCTAGCCACAGCAATCAGACAAGAAAAAGAAATAGAAGGCATCCAAATTAGAAAAGAGGAAACAAAACTGTCATTGTTTACAGAAGACAGTGTACAGAGAAAATCCTATAGATTCCACCAAAAAACCACTCAACCTAATAAATGAAATTGGCTAAACAGCAGAATACAAAGTCAGTATTCAGAAATCAAAGTCATTTTTGTATACCAACAATGAAATATTAGAAACACAAATCAGGAAAAAGTCCCACTTGATTAGCAACAAGAAAAATAAAATACCTTGGAATAGACCTAACCAAGGAGGTAAAAGACCTGTGCTCAGAAAACTACCCAACACTGAAGAAAGAAATAAAGGAAGACAAAGAAATGGAAACATATACCATGTTCATGGGTTGGAAGAATTAACGTCATCAAAATGCCACACTACCCAAAGTAACTTATACATTCAGTGCAACCCTTATTAAAGTACCAATAGCATATTTCACAGATATAGAACAAACACTTCAAAAATTTATATGGAACCATAAATGACCCTGAATACCTGCTGCAATTTTGAGAAAGAAGAGCAAAGTAAAAGGGATCCCAATACCTGATATCAAACCGTATTACAAAGCTAGTGTAATCACAACAGCCTGGTACTGGCATAAGAACAGACACATAGACCAATGGGACAGAACAGAGAGCCCAGAAATAAACTCAAGTCTCTATGGTCAATTAATATTTGACAAAGGAGGAAGAAGCATAAAATAGAGCAAAAATAGCCTCTTCAACAAATAGTGTTGAAGATCTGGACAGCTACATGCAGAAAAAATGAAACCCGATCACCAATTTACACCATACACAAAAATAAATTCAAGGTGGATAAAAGCTTTAAATATAAGTCATGACATCATAAAGGTCCTAGAGAAAAATACAGGCAGGAAAATCTCAGATATTCCACACAGCGATATTTTCACTGATATGTCCCCTAGAGCAAGGGACATAAAAGAAAGAATAAACAAATGAGAGCTCATCAAAATAAAAAGCTTCTGCACAGCTAAAAACAGCATTAAAATGAAAAGAGAATCAACTATATGGGAAAACATTTTCCAGTGATACCTCAAATAAGGGTTTGATCTCCAAAATATATAAAGAACACACATGACTCTACTCTAAGAAGACAAGCAACCCAATTAAAAAGTGGGCAAAGGACTTGAACAGACATTTCTCCAAGGGGGACATACAGAACACCCAGAGACACATGAAAAGATGCTCAATATTGCTAGCTATCAGAGAGATGAAAATTAAAACCACAATGAGATACCACTTTACACCAGTCAGAATGGCCATCATAAAGCAACAAACAACAGGTGTTGTAGAGGTTGTGGGGAAAAGGGGACCGTAGTTCATTGTTGATGGGATTGCAGACTGGTACAACCACTATGGAAAACAGTATGGAATTTCCTCAGAAAACTAAAAATGAATCTGCCTTTTGACCCAGCAATTCTGCTGCTAGGATTATATCCTAAGAACCCTGAAACAACAACCCAAAAGAACCTATGCACCCCAAGGTTCACAGCACCACAATTTACAATAGCCAAGAGTTGGAAGCAACCTAGGTGCCCATCAGTAAATGAATGGATAAAAAACTATGGTACATTTACACAATGGAATTCTATGAAGCAGAAAGAAGGAGCTCCTAGCCTTTGCAACAGGATGGATGGAACTGGAAAGCATTATGCTGAGTGAAATAAGCCAGGCGATGAAAGGCAAATACCATATGATCTCACCTTTAACAGGAACTTAAACAACAAAACAAACAAGCAAGCAAAATATAACCAAAGACACTGAAATACAGAACAGGCTGACAGTGATCAGTGAGGAGTGGGGAGGGGAAATGGGGGGAAAGGGTGAACAGTTTGCAGGAACAAGCATAAAGAACACATGGAAAATAACGAGGGTGGTGGAAATAGGGAAAAGAGGTGAGGAGGATTAGGGTGATGGGGAGCGGTGTCGGGGAAAGGCAGAAAAGTACTTGAACAACAATTTTTAAAAGCCTGAAACCCGTTTTCCTATTGGATATATGTGTTTTTTTTTATTACAGTTGCATTGTTCTTCCTTCCTCTCTTCTCTAGATCTTGGACTCCAAGCACACTTGTAGTTATCTATATGCAGATTCCAACAAGTGGATTTGTGCTACCACAAACACATCTATTCAGTTTATATTGAGCTGAGTTTACCCACCTTGCTCAAGGTCTTACAATCATCAAAGTAGATAGGGAATAGTAATGACATAGTCTCTCTCTCAGAGGACTGGAGTAGGTTTGGCTTGAGCAGCTGTCTGCTTCCAAATGCTGATTAGCAGAAAAAGACAATGATATTTTATACTTTTTAGTGACATGTGGGTCCATAGAGATGAAAGTGCTAATTTCAACAGAATTATCAATGTTACTCAGGGATGAGTAGTCAGAACAATATATCATTACCAAAATAGCTTCTTGAAGGCACTTGGTGCCTGAATTTAGAAAGGTTAAAAATCAAAAACATTTTTATATGCTTTTCAAATGGTAGTGAAATATGTTGTGCTTTACCCAAGAACGTTTTCAGTATGTTTATTTATTATCAGGATGGCGTCTTACAGAAGCCAACTGATAAACATCTTGCCAAATTTTCATAAATCCCCAGGGATTTTTCTTCTCATTCCTTTTAAGCTATTTATTGATATGGGAAGACTTAATTAATAAAATTTTGTTATCCCTGTGCATCTTGATCCAGTTTGAAGAGAATTTGTTTCTGGCTGCTCTTCAGTTCCAAAAGAACAAATTAAGTAAGGTGGGTGACCGAGTAGCTGACTCGCAGCCGGGTTTTAGAATAGCTTTTTTCTTAACCTGCTTTGCTTTAATTACGCATTCCTCTAGTGTCCTTCCTACATTCAAACAGCAAAATACAGGTTTTGCTAAATATTATAAAAGTAAGGGAGAAGTTATAAAACTATGAACGAAGGTGAATTTGTGAATATGGAATCATTACATGATTGAAAACAGATGATGCCTTTTCACGATCACACAGAATGGCAGACATAGCCCCACAGTGGCACTACATGTATTTAGGGTTTTCTAACATTGAAATCACTTTTCCTGAACAATAACAAATACAGTGAAAGCTTCATATGACATAAATCATGCCTAAGGTGACTTCAACACTAGTATGAGGTCCTCTGTAAATTGGAAAACATGGGTTGACAACAATACTGACAAGGTCTGTGCCTTGGTTTTTCAGCTAAAGCTAAATTTGTTCTTTAACTTTCATCTTTATCCATGTGTAAAATCAGTATTGATTTTTAAAAACTTGTCAGGTTCTTGAGGCATTCCATAAAGAATGTTGTATAGACAAAGGCTATTACAGGTACCTTAGGAAAGCAGAGTATCTTTTATAGAAAGTACATATATTGAGAGTGTCACTTTTGGTGCAAGTGACAGAAACCAAATTCTTCGTAAAAGTAGGAATTTGTAGCTCATATAACAGAGGAAGAGCTGATGTTAGTTACAGCTGAATTCTTGGTCAACTTCCTCCCCACATTGTGACTCCACTGCTGTCTGTCTGGGCCCCATCTTCTCATCCTCTCCCCCAAGTGGTAGAGTTGGCTGCTAGTACCTGTTTTAGGATATTCTTAGAGACTTGAGATGATGGAGAGAGGCAGAGACAGAGACAGAGAGACTTTTCTGTGCAGTTTGGTGGAAATCCCAAGGAAGATTCTGATTTGATTCAGTCCGGGTTTTATGCTCTTCTTTCTTAGAACAATCCTGTGTGTGTAGGTTTGAGAGGCAGGGTGGGGATGCAGATGGTAGAGTGTGGATGGAGAACTTGGGGCAGACCTGGATCTCATTTTTACTCATCACCAGGACTAGATGGACCAAGAAGAATCACTAGAGATGACGGAGGGCCTGTCCCCTAAAGGAAGGAATAATGCGCAGATAAAGCCCTTCAACATGCTTATTTAAACCCTTTACATTTAAACACTTTTATATCACTCGGAACTTGGGGGAGAAGCTAATTGGTTTATTGTCTAATTCTACAATGTCTTTTTTATTTTCAGAGAGAGGAGAAGGGAAGGAGAAAGAAAGGAAGAGAAATGATGCCCAACCCATTGAGCCACACCAGTCAGGGTTGAATGCTATAATATTTTATGTATAAGAAATACTATGTTTAGTTTTTTTGTTTAAAAGTGTTTTTATATGTAAATTTTGTTTCAAAAATTAATCACAGATTCTAGATTGGAGAATTTAGATTAAGGAATTCAATGATTTGTACTTGTTAACTAAAAGTAATAATGGCTAACATTTATTGAGCACTTTTGTTCTAGAAATTTTAAGGATTATATACGTAATGTTCAATCTTCAAAACAACCATAATATGGCCCTGACTGGTGCGGCTCAGTTGATTGAGCATCATCCTGCAAAGCGAAATGTTGCCAGTTCGATTCCTGATCAGAGAACACACCTAGGGTTGTGGGTTTGGTCCCAGTCAAGGTTCTTGGAGAGGCAACTGATCAATGTTTCTCTCCATCTCTTTCTCCCTCCCTTCCCCTCTCTCTAAAAATAAATAAATAAATAAAATATTTTTTAAAAATCCACACATGGTAAATGCTATTACTATCACTATATTTGCTATGTTACACATAAAGAAATTGAGATACTGACAAATTAAGTGACCTGTACAGGGCTACACACAATGTGTGCAGTACATCCAAGATTCCAACCCAGGCAGTCTCTAGAGAGCTCAGCCTCCTCGTAACAGGGGAACCATATTGCTGCCTTAGTCCATGTTACAGCCCCTTCATCTACTATTTGTGTTGCTCTTTACATATGTTTGCCTCTATCTTCTTACCATATGCATAACAAAAGCCAAGCTCTGGGCCATGGCCTGCAAGGCTATGCATGACCTGGCTCCTGCCTATCTCTCCAGCATCGTCAACCACTCTCCCCCTAAACTCACTTCTGCTATTCCTCACATATGAACCCCAAGTTCACTCTGACCTCTGGAACTTAACAAATTCTGTTTCCTCTGCCTGGATGGCCCTTTCTCTAGATTACTGTAGAGCTTGTTCTCTTTATTTAAGTCTCTATCTAATGTTACCTCCTCCCTCATCACTGTATAAACTGTCTTATTTTTTTAATAGCATTTATTACTTTTGAAATTACCTATTTACATGGCTTGGTTTTTATCAATCTTCCTTTCTTCTAGAATGCAAACGCCATGAGGGTAAGGATGTTGTCAGTTGGTTCATGGTGTGTCCTTGGTGTCTAGATAATGCCGGCACACATAGTAGGTGCTTTGTCTTTATTGAATGAACATTATTTCTCCCAAGAGTGTATGAGGTAAATGAGGCAGAAAAGATTATGTCCTTTTTACACTTGAGATGGCCTCAGAAATATGAAATAAATATCTCAAATATATTGGCTAATAAATGGTTGGGACTAAAGTGAGACTAGAGTCCCTCCCTCTTCACTCTCTGGTCAGGGCATTTTTCATTGTACCACCATGAACTGCCAAACATCATCTGTTTTTCTCTTCTTTGCCTATAGAGTGGTTATAAGACATTTTTGAAGTTACTGTCTGCATCACTCATCACAACAACCAAACCACAGACTGACTCTAGTTTGAGAATTCTTAAGGCTCTAACTTTTGCTGTTTCTTGACATGATCTTTGTATGGCTAAAAGTGAAGTATTTACAAACCTATGTCCTTGTCTCCATCTCCCATTTCATATGCCATCAGAATATTTAGCAAAACCTAAGTCTTTGCTTAATTTAAATGAATTAGTTCATTTATTCAATATGGATTTGAATTCCACTCTTCTATTTACTAAGTCATTCAAACTCTAGGGGCCTCAGTTTCCTTATTTAGTAACTGGGCATAATAATAGTACATACTTCACAAGGCTGTTCTGATCATTAAATGAGATTATATAAAGTGCCTGACACATAGTAATGGCTCAATAAATCATACTTATGAACTGTATCGTTATGTTCTATGCACTCATTGATGTGAGAACACAACTAACGAACCAGATTGGAGCCCTTCTCCCTCAGAACTTCTTTCAATCTAACAAAGATAGTCAAATAGACACAACTTGCATCAAGTACTCTGAGGCAGAAGGGCGTCAACAATGGAGTTATCCTTGACTCTTCTTCTCTCATACCCCACATCCAGTCCATCAGCAGATCATGTCAGGTCTACCTTCACAAAAACATCCAGAATTCAACCACATCTCACCACCTCTCCCGCAGGCACTCTGGCCCAGAGCTTGATGGAGTCTTTCCTGAATTACTCGAACAGCCTCCTTATTTGGTCTCCCTGCTTTCATCCTGGCCCCCTACACTTTATTCTCCACAGAGCACCCAGGGTGATCCTGGTAAAACTTACATCAGACCATGTCATTTGTTACAGGTAGAATAATACCACTCCCCCCAAATGTCTATATCCTAATCTCTGGAACCTATAAGCATGCTACATGACTAAGGTATATTGCATATGTGCTTAAGGACCTTTCGATGCAGAGACTTTTCTGGATCACGCAGATGGGCCCAACCTAACCACACAAATTCTTAAAAGTGGATTAACTTTCCTGGCTGTGGTCAGGAACCGTGACTACAGAAGAACGGTCACAGACATGTACATTGTTGTTTTGAAGGTGGAAGAAAAGGGGGCTCTAGAAGCTAAAAAAGGCAAAATAGATTCTCCCCTGGAGCTTCCAGAAGAAACACAGCCACACCAGTACCTTGATTTCATCCCAGGGGGGACCTGTTTCTAACTTCTGTCCTCAAGAATGGTAAGATTAAAAATGTGTGTTAAGACACTAACCATGGTCATTTGTTGCAGCAGGAATAGAAAACTACTATTTTACTTTTCATCTCAGAACCCTCTAGTGGCTCCCCATTTAACACAGGGTAAAATACAAGCAACCTTACAAGGCTCCAAGCCTCTGGCCCCCTGTGCTGCTCTGGCCTCCCTTCCATCTGATCCCCACTGGCTCACACGGGCCTCCTTACTGTTCCTGAACCCTCCAGGCACTCTCCATTCACGTCTTTGCCCTGGCTGTTGTCTCTTTTAAGAACTGCTCCTCTTCCAGAAATCCACAGACTAGTTCACACTGCCTTTGATCTCTGCTGAGACATCACCTCATTGATGAGCCCTTCCCTACCCTCCCAGTATAAAAATAGGCACATGCCCCCGCCCTGAGCATACCTTATCCACTTTAGTTTTCTCATTAACACTTATCACCACTTGACATATCAATTAATCGTTTGTTTACTATCGCTCCACCCCTTTTGGAAAATATGAGCATATAGGGCAAGGACTTGGTCACTTTTGCTACTGTGTCTCCTTCCATAGAGTAAGTGCTCAGTGAATATTTATCAAGTGAATTGGATGGATGAATGACAGGGACTGAGAAGGAAGGAAGGAAAGAGAGAATGCTAGGGGAACACAGAGGGGACATCTAGGGCAATGTAAGGGAGCGAGGGAAGACCTAGAGTGAAGTTGTGTAGGAATAAACCAAATGCAGGAATAAACCAATGTAGGAATAAACCAAATAATCCAAAATGACGGGGGGAATAGCATGTGTGCCATCATACAGATGTCCAGCAGGCTGGAGCATGCGCAGGCATCATGATGAGGCTGGGAGACTATTTTAAGCAGTTCGATTCGCGGTTAACTGTGGCATAGTGACAAGAGAACTAGGCAGCTGCTTGGGTTCAAATCCCAGCGCTGCCTCTCACTGGCCGTGGGTCTTTGGGCTGGTTGCACACTTTATTTGTAAGATAGGTATGAAACTATCCCTGCCCTTTAGAGCTGTTGTGAGGGATAAATGAAGGGAACATATGCAAAGTGTTTAGAAGAGGACCTGGCACATTGTAAGCATGGTTTATTAACTATTATTATTACTGGCAACTAGAGGCCACTGAAGAGTTTTATGCAAAGGACAGGCATGATAGGAGTTATGTTTTAAAAGCCTTGCTTTGGCTACGTGTGCGGGTATAGAGAATGACGTACAGGGAGAGTAACTGTCTTCCGAAACAGGCTTTACATGAAATGCAAGACATTTGTTGAGCTAAGAGTGATGATTACTCTTATTTTCAGAAATTTTTACTATGTAGTTGAGCCCTGGCTGGATAGCTTAGCTGGTTAGAGTATTGTCCCATTATGCCAAGGTTATGGTTTTGATTTCAGGGCATATACAAGAAGCAACCAATGAATGCATAAAAAAGTAGAAGAACAAATTGGCTGGTCTCTCTCTCTCTCTCTCTCCCCACACCCCCTCCTCTCTCTCTCTCTCTCCCTTCCTTTCAATCAAAAAAATTTTTAATGAGTTGCATATTTCAGTGTGAAATAACAAAGCTTTTTCCTATGTGATCATAGACCAATTTTGTATGTCAAAAACAGCTTTTAAAAGCAGTCATAGGAAATGGAGCATAGCATTTGGGAAGGGTGATACTTTGTCATGCCATTTCTGTTTTAATTACATATATGGATATATTTATCCTCACATATGTATATATTACACTCACACTCATTGGTTAGCTTGTAAGATGTATACTAACCATGAGTCAAATATGGTTTCCTGAGTTTCAGAAAACTGTTTCTTGGGACCGTTCTAATTCTTGTTCCGCAAGCTAGCAGTGTCAGCCTGGGTGAGTCCTTTCCAGAATCTTTAAGGTTCTTATGGCTCTAAACATTATGACTCTAGATGTAGCAATCGTGTGGCCAAATGTCTTGCTGTGGCATAGTGAGTTAAAAACAAACCCCAACCACTCCTTAAAGGACAATACCCAAGGAAGCGGTTGGCAAAGAACAAGCCATAGCAGAACAGCTGTAGGAGGCTGAATCCAGATCCCAAAGTACCTTGTGTTTTCAAGTTAGGGAGTGGGAGTGAGGATGGGGAGGTGTGAAATGTTTATCTCCATAGTGCCACCCACTTTGCTGCCTTCCTGAATCACATCCACAAGCTACCAATAGCTCAGCAGCAGTCCCTGTGCCCATTCTGGGCCCTTTCAGCTGCCAATTATGGAATCAGCTGAGGAGAACTGTGAGGGCGGGTATGCACATCAGGATATTAAAGGTCTTCACATGCCCAGGGGGGGCGCCTCTTTGGAGCTCCTTTGCTATAATTTGCCTGACAAATCAACTGCTCCATGGATGGAAGGGAGGATTGACTCTGGCTAATTACATGTGTAAAGCAATGTAACCAATGTCAGCAGTGCCACACACCCCTGTTGTCTGTGGCCGCATGCCACTGGCACTAGCCCACCTGTTAGTTTTGCTCTAACAAATCTTCTGATACTCTGAGAGAGGTAACAAAGCTGGGAGTCAGATATGAGGAACTAGAATAGTGGCAGCGGGGACCAAGGGAGTTGGACAATTTCTTTTCTTTGAATTTAGCTATCTTGTGACCAGTCACGTAGGAACCACAGTGCATTGGACAACATGATACTTTGAGTCACTGAGGCCCTGGGGTGGGGGTGTGGGGTAAACCCCTTGTACTCCAGAACTCTGTCCCTTTTCTAACAGTTTATTCCTTGCTCTGGCTATTTACTACCTTGAAACATCATCCTTCCCGTTGCATTCCCAAAGCACATGTATCAAGTGCTTTGAATATGTGGTTTTGGATTGATAGCATTTTTGCAAGTATTCATGTTGGTGCAAAAGGTTATTAATAATGTCAACACTACAATGAATGTCGTACATCATTGTAATGTTGTAATGTCACTGTAATGTCAACATCACTCTGGTGAAATAAAACCTCTCTTAAAAAAGACTGTTTGAAAGTCATATAGTATTGTCGATCGGAGCCATGATGTAGGACAGTGCTTCCAAAGGAACTAATCAAGTAGAATTCATCATCTCCCCCTACATCCCTGCTTGTTTTTAACAAGAAGCCACCTTTTCATTAGGCAGAATTAGAAAATGAGGCATCTATAAAACATTTTGGCATATAGTTTGTGGTAGTTTTGAAGCTTTTTAGTAACAGACATATTTGGCTATATTCCTACTATTGATAAAATTAAAGAGATGCTTTTCATTTCAGCCACAGAAATCAATGGCTTGATTGGATCTATCAATACCAATTTTGTCACACAAGGGAAGAAGAAAAGGACAAATTTATTTCTATTGTTTTCTACTTCCCTAGCACTTCTGTCAAGAGTCTAGAGGCAGTTAAAGGCAAAAGACAGATATTTAGAAGAACAGTAAGTATTCACGCTGAAGGCTGTGGGTGGCCTTTGGTTGTTAAGGAGGGAAGTCCGAGACTCAAGTGCCCCTTCGCTGCACATCCCTTCGTGCTATGTGCAAACCTTTAAAGTATTTAAATCCTAATAATAGCCACAAAGCTAAAGTCCCCTAATACTTGGATTAAACATTCATTTTCTTACTTGGGAATACCAATTTTCTTAAAAATAATAAAAGCAAAGAAAATAGGGTCTGTGTTGTAATGCCCACTAAAAGGAAGTACCAAAATGTCCTCATAATAATTGTGGTAATACCTCATGTGTAAGCACTTTCAAAGCCACGGATTCAGCATTAAAGAGAGGTCTGAGTGGAAGCACATGTTGTTGGCTAATAGGTAATAGGAATAAAAATTAAGCTTGTATAGATTCCTCTTGGAATTCAGGAAAATGTTTATCTTTCCTGACATACTGATATGAGTTCTTTTTTCAGTTAACTAGAACAATATGACAGTACATTTTATTTTTAATTTTGAAAAAAGAAAGCCTAGATTCTTGGCATATCTTCTTACTGTCTTCCCCATAAGGTTTTCATTTTTTAAAAATTTCATTTTACATGGACAAGGACAACAGTGTGGTGATTGTCGGGGGAGAGTGTGGGTGAAGGTGGAAGAGGATATAAGGGAAATAAATGGTAATGGAAAATAATACAATAAATAAAGTTAAAATTTTTATTTTGACGGACATATTATTTAATTTTTTAAATTCAGAAGATATGCAGGATAAAAATAAGGAAAGTAAATAGACACAATTTGAAACTCCAGGATCCACTTTTCTTGTAATAATAGGTATAAAAAATCTTTTTCTGACCATAAAATATATATACATGTGTTTATTTTTAAAAAGGAGTGACTACATAAAGGAATAAAGCAAAACAAATGATTATTGCTAATATTGCTTCCTTCTACTTTCTAAAAAACTTAACATTACATGACTTAATGACTTAACTACATTACAAAAACTTAACATTATACCATAGAAATATATTGTAATGAGCCAGTATATTGGTAAAAATTAAGGATATATCCTCTTTTTCTCTAGAAACAACATTGTAGCAAAACAAACATGCATATGTATATATGTCTTATCCTTTTCTTAAGGAAAATTTAAAAGATACACATATTTAGCATTTTGATGCATATTGCTAAAATTTCTTTCAGAAAAGTTCTATACTACTACTAACAGTGTATGACAGCCTCTGTCCATCTACACAGTCTCACCAATATTTACTTATTCTTTCCCCATGTAAATGTTTCCTGTTTCTTTTTTGGAGGTAGTTTATCTTCTCATGAGCCAGAGCTTTCAGAATGATGGAGCATACTCAGCTATGCCTTTTTTTGGACAACAGGCATCTCCTCATGTGTTATATGTGGCAGAGGGAAGGCTGCAGGACTTGGATTTGCCCACCTCCCTCTCAGTAAAAAAGTCCATATTGCACAGGCATGCTAGTCACTTATTTAATATTAAATATTAATTGGCCCCAACTATCTGCCAGACCTTGCACCACATGATAGGGAATATAGAGATGAGCAAAACAGTCTTTGTCCTCAGGAAGTTTACCTTGTAATGGGATGTTTTCTAAAATATTCTTTTCCATCTTTACCATCTGATAGGGAAAGTAAAGATATATACTTTTAATTTGCATATGTTTGATTTCTGAATACAGTAATTTTTTTGTCCATTTGTGTTTCTTCTGCTTGTTAACATGATTCATCTTGGTCTTTTCCTTCATTTTCTTTTTGGCTTGTCAGTATTAATCACATTCACCCTTTGCCATTGTAGCAGACACTAGTGCCCCTCTCTGTACTTGCTGACCAGGCCATTATTTTGTTCAGGTGCTGGATGACCATGGTAAGTGGAACTGAATTTGGTGTCTGGGCTTTTAGGAGAAACAGAAAATAGTGTACTGAGCCCCCGCTCTGGCACTAAATCCCCACGTGATCTTATAAGGAAACAGATTACTCCTGCTGTGTCTCTCCATTTTCTTAACTGTAAAAGAAAGGACTTGGACAAGATGATTTTTAGGTTCTTTCTGGCTTAGATGGTCTACAGTGTTTTGGATTTAGGAATACAGAAGCAAACCCAAAATATATAGTGAAAAATAAGACACCATCATTGCTTTTAAATGATTTGTGGGCTAGCAGGGGGAAATAGATGTGCAAACAAGCAAAAAAATTATCTACTAGGGTTAACTTTACAATGCAGAGCAATGAGGCAATGGGACAATTTGTTTTCAATATATATCTTTAAAGGTAGCTGCTATCTTATGCCATTCACAAAAACTGAGTTCATATGGACATAAAGATTTGCATCTGAAACAAAACTTAGAAGATTCCATATATCTAGATATGGATATATCTAGATATATCTAGATAGATAGATATATTATATATCCAATGAGATGCTTTTTATACCTTTAGATTGGCAAGAATTAAAACATCTGACAGTACCAAGTATTAGAGAGGATATGAAATAATAGGAAGGAACTATATAGGGTGAAAGCAACACAAAGTTGTCTGACACCTGGCAAACAAGTTGCCTCTATATTACAAAGCTGAGGATATGCAAACCCCTTGGCTCGGTATTTCCACTCCTAGGTATGGGCCCTAGAGGTGCTCTTGCAAATGTATACAAGGAGACATAGACAAGAATACTCATAGCATTATTGTTTTTGAAAACAAAGAACTGTGAACAAGCCCTTGCCAGGTGGTTCCGCTGGTTGGAGTGTCATTGCTTATACCAAAAGGTTGCAGGTTCGATTCCCAGTCAGGGTTTGAGCCCCAGTTGGGGCATGTAGGAGAAGTAACCAATTGATGTTTCTCTCTCACATTGATGTTTTTCTCTCACCCCTGTCTGAAATACAATGAAAACTATTCTTGGATGAGAAGTCAAAAAGGTTCACAGAAAAATGAATAAAGAATATTCATATAGCAGTGAAAAGTGAGTGATTGGAACTAGCAGGATGAATATGGGTAAATTTCATAAACATGATTTAAGCTAAAAATAATTAAAAAGTTACTGGACAATAAATACAGTATTATATCACTTATATAAAGTCCAAAAATACATAGAACTAGCCTACTGAATAACGTAGTTAGTCTATCTGACCTTAACCATGCTCACAACACTTACATTATTAGCCCAGAGTTGTGAAATTATTTTCAGCTTCATCTCATGAATAATTACCTTCTTCTTCTCTCCAGAAGCAGAAGACATAAATGGGCATTTTGTAGACATGATAGGATGCAACACCACAAAACACGATATCCAAAAATCACTGGCAGCATAGTACACTGTAGAATATCGGTTGTTTACCCTTGTGATCATGTGGCTGACTGGGAGCTGCAGCTCACTGCCATTACCCAGAATCACGAGAGAGTATGGTATTGCATATCTCTAGCTGGGAAAAGATCAATATCTAAAATATGAAGTATGTTTTATATATTTTTTCTTTTTTATTTATTTATTTTTATTTATTTATTTTTAAACTGTTGCCACTTTGTTTTTATTATTTATTTATTTTAATTTATTGATTATGCCATTGTAGTTGTTCTATTCCCCCGCTTCATTCCCCTCCACCCGCACCCTCCCTCCCCCACCATTCTCCCCCCCTTAGTTTATAACCACGTGTCTCAAGTTCTTTAGATTCTATATTTCCACCACTATTCTTGCCCTCCCCCCTATCTATTTTCTGCCTACTCTCTATGCTATTTTCTGTGCCTTCTCACCCCCTTCTCCTCCTCCCACTCCCCTGTTGCTAACCCTCCATGTGTTCTTCATTTCTATGGTTCCATTCCTGATCTAGCTGTCCTCTTGGTTTGCTTTTGTTTTAGGTGTGGTTGTTAATAACTGTGTGTTTGCTGTCCTTTCACTGTTCATATTTTTCATCTTCTTTTTCTTATATAAGTCCCTTTAGCATTTCATTTAATAAGGGCTTGGTGATGATGAACTCCTTGAACTTGACCTTATCTGAGAAGCACTTTATCTGTCCTTCCATTCTAAATGAAAGTTTTGCTGGATAAAGCAATCTTGGCTGTAGGTCTTTGGATTTCATGACTTGGAATACTTCTTTCCAGCCCCTTCTTGCCTGTAAGGTC